>NW_019942817.1:125991-200991 GCF_002910315.2 Salvelinus sp. IW2-2015
TTGTACCTTCTGGAAGTTTCTGGAGCTTCTGGAAGGTCCTGAAGCTCTGTCAGAGTGACCATTGGGTTCTTGGTCACCTCCCTGACCAAGGCCCTTTTCCCCGATTGCTCAGTTTGGCCGGGCAGCCAGCTCTAGGAAGATTCTTGTGGTTCCACGTGTGTGGTGTGTGTGTGTGTGTGTGTGTGTGTGTGTGTGTGTGTGTGTGTGTGTGTGTGTGTGTGTGTTGTGTGTGTGTTGGTGTGTGTGTGTGTGTGTGTGTGTTGTGAGAATGTACACTACCGTTCAAAAGTTTGGGGTCACTTAGAAATGTCCTTGTTTTTGAAAGAAAATAAAAAATGTTGTCCATTAAAATAACATCAAATTGATCAGAAATACAGTGTAGACATTGTTAATGTTGTAAATGACTATTTTCTGCTGGAAACAGCAGATTTTTTAAATAGGATATCTACATAGGCATAAAGAGGCTCACTATCAGTAACCATCACTCCCGTGTTCCATTGTCACGTTGTGTAAATAGCTGCTGTGAAGGGAGGTAGAGTAGGTATTTACCCTCCTGTGAAGGAAAGTAGAGTGGGTAGTAGCCCTCCTGTGAAGGGAGGTAGAGCTCATTGTAATGGCTGGAATGGAATGAATGGAACAGAGTCAAATATGTGGTTTCCATATGTTTGATGCATTTGATACCGTTCAATTTATTACATTCCAGCCATTACAATGAGCCCGTTCTCCTATAACTCCTCCCACCAGCCTCCACTGACATATACACTACCATTCAAAAGTTTGGGGTCACTTAGAAATGTCCTTGTTTTTGAAAGAAAATAAAAAATGTTGTCCATTAAAATAACATCAAATTGATCAGAAATACAGTGTAGACATTGTTAATGTTGTAAATGACTATTTTCTGCTGGAAACAGCAGATTTTTTAAATAGGATATCTACATAGGCATAAAGAGGCTCACTATCAGTAACCATCACTCCCGTGTTCCATTGTCACGTTGTGTTAGCTAATCCAAGTTTATTATATTAAAAGGCTAATTGATCATTAGAAAACCCTTTTGCAATTATGTTAGCACAGCTGAAAACTGTTATCCTTATTAAAGAAGCAATAAAACTGGCCTTCTTTAGACTAGTTGAGTATCTGGAGCGTCAGCATTTGTGGGTTCGATTACAGGCTCAAAATGGCCAGAAACAAATACTTTTTTTCTGAAACTCGTCAGTCTATTCTTGTTCTGTGAAATGAAGGCTATTCCATGCGAGAAATTGCCAAGAAACTGAAGATATCGTCCAACGCTGTGTACTACTCCCTATACAGAACAGCGCAAAATGGCCCTAACCAGAATAGAAAGAGGAGTGGGAGGCCCCAGTGCACAACTGAGCAAGAGGACAAGTACATTCGTGTCTAGTTTGAGAAACAGACGCCTCAACTGGCAGCTTCATTAAATCCTCAACTGGCAGCTTCATTAAATAGTACCCGCAAAACACCAGTCTCAACGTCAACAGTGATGAGGCGACTCCGGGATGCTGGCCATTTTACAATTTTACATTGTAGAATAATAGCGAGACATCAAAACTATGAAATAACACATATGAAATCATGTAGTAACCAAAAAAGTGTAAAATAAATCAAAATAGCAATCCTTTGCCTTGACGACAGCTTTGCACACTTGGCATTCTTTCAACCAGCTTCATGAGGTAGTCATCTGGAATGCATTTCAATTAACAGGTGTGCCTTGTTAATTTGTGGAATTTCTTTCCTTCTTAATGCGTTTGAGCCAATCAGTTGTGTTGTGACAAGGTAGGGGTGGTATACAGAAGATAGCCCTATTTGGTAAAATACCAAGGCCATATTATGGCATGAACAGCTCAAATAAGCAAAGAGAAACAACAGTCCATCATTACTTTAAGACATGATGGTCAGTCAATACGAAACATTTCAATAACTTTGAAAGTTTCTTCAAGTGCAGTCGCAAAAACCATCAAGCGCTATGATGAAACTGGCTCTCATGAGGACAGCCACAGTAAAGGAAGACCCAGAGTTACCTCTTCTGAAGAGGATAAGTTCATTTGAGTTAACTGCACCTCAGATGGCAGCCCAAATAAATGTTTTGCAGAGTTCAAATCAAATCAAATTGTATTAGTCACATGCACCGAATACAACAGGTGTAGACCTTACAGTGAACTGCTTACTTACAAGCCCTTAACCAACAATGCAGTTAAGAAAAATACAAAAGAAACAAAAGTAACAAATAATTAAAGAGCAGCAGTAAACTAACAATAGCGAGGCTACATACAGGGGGTACCGGTACAGAGTCAATGTGCGGGGGGCACCGGTTAGTCGAGGTAATTGAGGTAATATGTAAATGTAGGTAGAGTTATTAAAGTGACTGCATAGATAATAAACAGAGTAGCAGCAGCGTAAAAGAGGGGGGGCAATGTAAATAGAAGCCTCTTGGACCTAGACTTGGCGCTCCGGTAACGGTTGCCGTGTGATAGCAGAGAGAACAGTTTATGATTAGGGTGGCTGGAGTCTTTGACAAGTTTTAGGGCCTTCCTTTGACACCACCTGGTATGATGTACTGGTGATGTACTGGGCCGTACGCACTACCCCTTGTAGTGCCTAGCGGTCGGAGGCCGAGCAGTTGCCATACCAGGCAGTGATGCAACCAGTCAGGATGCTCTCGATAGTGCAGCTGTAGAACCTTTTGAGGATCTGAGGACCCATGCAAAATCTTTTCAGTCTCCTGAGGGGGAATAGGCTTTGTCGTGCCGTCTTCAAGACTGTCTTAGTGTGCATGGACCATGTTAGTTTGTTGGTGATGTGGACACCAACGAACTTGAAACTCTAAACCTGCTCCACGACAGCCTGGTCGATGAGAATGGGGGCGTGGCTCGGTCCTCCTTTCCTGTAGTCCACAATCATCTCCTTTGTCTTGATCACGTTGAGGGAGAGGTTGTTGTCCTGGCACCACATGGCCAGGTCTCTGACCTCTCTATAGGCTGTCTTGTCATTGTCGGTGATCAGGCCTACCACTGTTGTGTCATCAGAAAACTTAATGATGGTGTTGGAGTTGTGCCTGGCCATGCAGTCATGAGTGAACAGTGAGTACAGGAGGGGACTGAGCACGCACCCCTGAGGGGCCCCCGTGTTGAGGATCAGCGTGGCGGATGTGTTGTTACCTACCCTTACCATCTGGGGGCGGCCCATCAGGAAGTCCAGGATCCAGTTGCAGAGGAAGGTGTTTAGTCCCAGGGTCCCTAGCTTAGTGATGAGCTTTGAGGGCACTATGGTGTTGAACGCTGAGCTGTAGTCAATGAATAGCATTCTCACATAGGTGTTCCTTTTGTCCAGGTGTGAAAGGACAGTGTGGATTGAAATAGAGATTGCATCATCTGTGGATCTGTTGTGGCGATATGCAAATTGGAGTGGGTCTAGGGTTTCTGGGATAATGGTGTTGATGTGAGCCATGCCCAGCCTTTCAAAGCACTTCATCGCTATTGACGTGAGTGCTATGGGTCGGTAGTCATTTAGGCAGGTTACCTTAGTGTTCTTGGGCACAGGAACTATGGTGGTCTGCTTGAAACATGTTGGTATTATAGACTCAGACAGAGAGAGGTTGAAAATGTCAGTGTAGACACTTGCCAGTTGGTCAGCGCATGCTCGGAGTACATGGCCTGGTAATCCGTCTGGCCTTGTGAATGTTGACCTGTTTATTGACGCTTTGCCTGTTTGATGGTTCATTGGATGGCATAGCGGGATTTCTTATAAGCTTCCGGGTTAGAGTCTCGCTCCTTGAAAGCGGCAGCTCTACCCTTTAGCTCAGTGTGGACGTTCCCTGTAATCCATGGCTTCTGGTTGGGATATGTACGTAGAGTCACTGTGGGGACGACGTCATCGATGCACTTATTGATGAAGCCAGTGACAGATGTGGTGTACTCCGGAAGAATCCCGGGACATATTCCAGTCTGTGCTATTAAAACAGTCCTGTAGCTTAGCATCTGCTTCATCTGACCTCTTTTTTTATTGACCGAGTCACTGGTGCTTCCTGCTTTAATTTTTGCTTGTAAGCAGGAATCAGGAGGATAGAATTATGTTCAGATTTGCCAAATGGAGGGTGAGGGAGAGCTTTGTACACATCTCTGTGTGTGGAGTAAAGGTGGTCTAGAGTTTTTTCCTTTCTGGTCGTACATTTAACATGCTGGTAGTAATTAGGTAAAACAGATGTAAGTTTCCCCGCATTAAAGTCCCCGGCCACTAGGAGCGCCGCCTCTTAATTGGCGTTTTCCTGTTTGCTTATGGCCGCATACAGCTCATTGAGTGCGGTCTTAGTGTCAGAATCGGATTGTGGTGGTAAATAGACAGCTACGAAGAATATAGATGAAAACTCTCTTGGTAGATAGTGTGGTCTTCAGCTTATCATGAGATACTCTACCTTAGGCAAGCAAAACCTTGAGGCTTCCTTAGATATCGTGCACCAGCTGTTGTTTACAAATATACATAGACCGCCATCCATTGTCTTACCAGAGGCTGCTGTTCTATCCTGCCGATACAGTGTGTAAAGTGTAACCCGCCAGCTGTATGTTATTCATGTTATCATTCAGCCACGACTCGCAATATATCCGTCTTTTTCTCCTGCGATTGACGGGGATGAGGGCCTTGCCGGGTGTCTGGAGTAAATCCCTCTCGTCCGACTCATTAAAGAAAAATTATTTGTCCAGTTCTAGGTGAGTAATCACTGTTCTGATGTCCAGAAGCTCTTTCCAGTCATAAAAGACAGTGGAAGCAACATTATGTACAAAATAAGTTACAAACAATGCGGAAAAAAACAACAAAATAGCACGGTTGGTTGAGAGCGCAGAAAACGGCAGCCATCCCCTCCGGCACCATTACTTAGTAACAGACATCTCAATATCAACTGTTCAGAGGGGACTGCGTGAATCAGGCCTTCGTGGTCGAATTGCTGCAAAGAAACCACTACTAAAGGAAACCAATAATAAGAAGAGACTTGCTTGGGCCAAGAAAAATGAGCAATGGACATTAGACCGGTGGAAATCTGTCCACCGTGTCCTTGTGAGACGCAGAATAGGTGAGCGGATGATCTCCGCATGTGTAGTTCCCACCGTGAAGCATGGAGGAGGAGGTGTGATGATGTGGGGGTGCTTTGCTGGTGACACTATCTGTGATTTATTTAGAATTCAAGGCACACTTAACCAGCATGGCTACCACAGCATTCTGCAGCGATACGCCATCCCATCTGTTTTGCACTTAGTGGGACTATTATTGTTTTTCAACAGGACAATTAGCCAAAACACACCTCCAGGCTGTGTAAGGGCTATTTGACAAAGAAGGAGAGTGATGGTGCTGCATCAGATGACCTGGCCTCCACAATCACCAACCTCAACCCAATTGAGATGGTTTGGGATGAGTTGGACCGCAGAGTGAAGGAAAAGCAGCCAACAAGTGCTCAGCATATGTGGGAACTCCTTTAAGACTGTTGGAAAAACATTCCAGGTGACTACCTCATGAAGCTGGTTGAGAGAATGCCAAGAGTGTGCAAAGCTGTCATCAAGGCAAAGTGTGGCTACTTTGAAGAATCTAAAATATATATACTTTTTTGGTTACTACATGGTGTGTTATTTCATAGTTATGATGTCTTCACAATGTAGAAAATAGTACAAATAAAGAAAACCCACTGAATGAGTCAGTGTGTCCAAACTTGTGACTGGTACTGTATATCGGAAAATGAACGCAGCAATTGGTCTCACTGAGGATCTGAGATTCTGAGGTTGATTCGAGTTCTTATTTTACAGTAGTGGAACCCTCTACATGTGATATATGTCACGCTAACGAGTCGAAATGTAACCAGGCTTTGAGGCTAGGAGAAACCGGGGTAGTGAAACTATGCTGTCTGAGGTCTGCCGAACCAGATGCTTTCATAGGGAACTGGATCGTCTATTTTTACCATTGGATTCTTGAGCCGGCTCATGAAGTAGTCTCAGGTACTCAGTGCATCAATAAAAAGACCAGTCCAAGTAATAAGGCACAGCCGATTAGAGTCATTTGTGATTGTTAAGATGTTCACAAATTACTACGCTAATGACCTAACATGGTCCACCTGGACGTTGGTTGCTGTAGCAACGAGTTCCCACAAATCGAGTACCGTGCAGTGGCCCTAACACTCAGTGTGTTTGATTGTCCGTGGCACACGTTAAGTGTGACTCCTACTGTACTGGCCCTGGGTGCCAAGCGCCAGAACAAACATTCTACGTGGCATTTTTCGACTGACTTAAAATTGCTGACAACTCAGAATCAGTATAAACTGGTACTAGGATTTTATCAGGGGGTCATATGGGCTCATAAAATGTCTTTCAATGCACTACATTGGCATCGTTATGCTGATACATAATAGCCATGGTCTTCAGCCAAGTCTCCCTGATTTAGCTCATATTTCTTTTCTGAATGGGTTGAGTCCTATAATCCCCCTCCCGTTGGGCGCATCACAGAAGTGACAGCTCCCACTGAGCGAGCAATGAGTCAAAGAAGGGAAAATGTCAATGTACCATGACAAAATAGGCAGTTTACTATTCACATGCAAAGCAATTGGTTGACATTTTGAAAAGGCAATACCTGGCAGCATCTGCTATATACAATAGGGAGCCGTTTGAAAGCATGACACTTCAAATGTATATGAAGTGACTTTGCTCATTTTAGTCAATTCCTCTTTTGAGAACATTTCCATAATGTCGTCTATTTGGCACAACACTGAGGATAAAAACTGCTAAGTCATCATTACTGGCCCAAAAGAGAACATGACTTTATCAACTTGAAAAGGGGAAATGATTAGTGTTAGCTAACTCTCAGCTTACGTCAAATGGCACCTTCCTAATATTTACATTTACATTACATTTAAGTCATTTAGCAGACGCTCTTATCCAGAGCGACTTACAAATTGGTGCATTCACCTTATGAAATCCAGTGGAACAACCACTTTACAATAGTGCATCTAACTCTTTTAAGGGGGAGGGGTGGGGTTAGGAGGATTACTTTATCCTAGGTATTCCTTAAAGAGGTGGGGTTTCAGGTGTCTCCGGAAGGTGGTGATTGACTCCGCTGACCTGGCGTCGTGAGGGATTTGTTCCACCATTGGGGTGCCAGAGCAGCGAACAGTTTTGACTGGGCTGAGCGGGAACTGTACTTCCTCAGAGGTAGGGAGGCGAGCAGGCCAGAGGTGGATGAACGCAGTGCCTTGTTTGGGTGTAGGGCCTGATCAGAGCCTGAAGGTACGGAGGTGCCGTTCCCCTCACAGCTCCGTAGGCAAGCACCATGGTCTTGTAGCGGATGCGAGCTTCAACTGGAAGCCAGTGGAGAGAGCGGAGGAGCGGGGTGACGTGAGAGAACTTGGGAAGGTTGAACACCAGACGGGCTGCGGCGTTCTGGATGAGTTGTAGGGGTTTAATGGCACAGGCAGGGAGCCCAGCCAACAGCGAGTTGCAATAATCCAGACGGGAGATGACAAGTGCCTGGATTAGGACCTGCGCCGCTTCCGTGTGAGGCAGGGTCGTACTCTGCGAATGTGTTAGAGCATGAACCTACAGGAACGGGTCACCGCCTTGATGTGAGTTGAGAACGACAGGGTGTTGTCCAGGATCACGCCAAGGTTCTTAGCGCTCTGGGAGGAGGACACAATGGAGTTGTCAACCGTGATGGCGAGATCATGGAACGGGCAGTCCTTCCCGCGGAGGAAGAGCAGCTCCGCTTGCCGAGGTTCAGCTTGAGGTGTGATCCGTCATCCACACTGATATGTCTGCCAGACATGCAGAGATGCGATTCGCCACCTGGTTATCAGAGGGGGGAAAGGAGAAGATTAATTGTGTGTCGTCTGCATAGCAATGATAGGAGAGGCCATGTGAGGATATGACAGAGCCAAGTGACTTGGTGTATAGCGAGAATAGGAGAGGGCCTAGAACAGAGCCCTGGGGGACACCAGTGGTGAGAGCACGTGGTGCGGAGACAGATTCTCGCCACGCCACCTGGTAGGAGCGACCTGTCAGGTAGGACGCAATCCAAGCGTGGGCCGCGCGGAGATGCCCAGCTCGGAGAGGGTGAGAGGAGGATCTGATGGTTCACAGTATCAAGGCAGCCATAGGTCTAGAAGGATGAGAGCAGAGGAGAGAGAGTTAGCTTTAGCAGTGCGGAGCGCCTCCGTGACACAGAGAAGAGCAGTCTCAGTTGAATGACTAGTCTTGAAACCTGACTGATTTGGATCAAGAAGGTCATTCTGAGAGAGATAGCAGGAGAGCTGGCCAAGGACGGCACGTTCAAGAGTTTTGGAGAGAAAGAAAGAAGGGATACTGGTCTGTAGTTGTTGACATCGGAGGATCGAGTGTAGGTTTTTTCAGAAGGGGTGCAACTCTCGCTCTCTTGAAGACGGAAGGGACGTAGCCAGCGGTCAAGGATGAGTTGTATGAGCGAGGTGAGGTAAGGGAGAAGGTCTCCGGAAATGGTCTGGAGAAGAGAGGAGGGATAGGGTCAAGCGGGCAGGTTGTTGGGCGGCCGGCCGTCACAAGACGCGAGATTTCATCTGGAGAGAGAGGGGAGAAAGAGGTCAAAGCACAGGGTAGGGCAGTGTGAGCAGAACCAGCGTGTCGTTTGACTTAGCAAACGAGGATCGGATGTGCTCGACCTTCTTTTCAAAATGGTTGACGAAGTCATCCCAGAGAGGGAGGAGGGGAGGAGGGGAGAGGAGCAGGAGGGAGGAGAAGGTGGCAAAGAGCTTCCTAGGGTTAGAGGCAGATGCTTGGAATTTAGAGTGGTAGAAAGTGGCTTTAGCAGCAGAGACAGAAGAGGAGAAAGTAGAGAGGAGGGAGTGAAAGGATGCCAGGTCCGCAGGGAGGCGAGTTTTCCTCCATTTCCGCTCGGCTGCCCGGAGCCCTGTTCTGTGAGCTCGCATGAGTCGTCGAGCCACGGAGCAGGAGGGGAGGACCGAGCCGGCCTGGAGGATAGGGGACATAGAGAGTCAAAGGATGCAGAAAGGGAGGAGAGGAGGGTAGGAGGCAAATCAGGAGATAGGTTGGAGAAGTTTGAGCAGAGGGAAGAGATAATAGGATGGAAGAGGAGAGAGTAGCGGGGGAGAGAGAGCGAAGGTGGTGACGGCGCGATACCATCCGAGTAGGGCAGTGTGGGAAGTGTTAGATGAGAGCGAGAGGGAAAAGGATACAAGGTAGTGGTCGGAGACTTGGAGGGGAGTTGCAGTGAGATTAGTGGAAGAACAGCATCTAGTAAAGATGAGGTCAAGCGTATTGCCTGCCTTGGAGTAGGGGGGAAGGTGAGAGGGTGAGGTCAAAAGAGGAGAGGAGTGGAAAGAAGGAGGCAGAGAGGAATGAGTCAAAGGTAGACGTGGGGAGATTAAAGTCACCAGGACTGTGAGGAGTGAGCCATCCTCAGGAAAGGAGTTTATCAGGGCGTCAAGCTCATTGATGAACTCTCCAAGGGAACCTGGAGGGCGATAAATGATAAGGATGTTAAGCTGAAAGGGCTGGTAACTGTGACAGCATGGAATTCAAAGGAGGCGATAGACAGATGGGTCAGGGGAGAAAGAGAGAATGTCCACTTGGGAGAGATGAGGATCCCAGTGCCACCGCCCCGCTGACCAGAAGCTCTCGGGGTGTGCAGAAACACGTGGGCAGACGAGGCGAGAGCAGTAGGGGTAGCAGTGTTGTCAGTGGTAATCCATGTTTCGTCAGTGCCAAGAAGTCGAGGGACTGGAGGGACGCATAGGCTGAGATGAACTCTGCCTGTTGGCCGCAGATCGGCAGTTCCAGAGGCTGCCGGAGACCTGGAACTCCACGTGGGTCGTGCGCGCTGGAACCACCAGGTTAGAATGGCGGCGGCCACGCGGTGTGAAGCGTTGTTATGGTCTGTGCAGAGAGGAGAGAAGAGGGATAGACAGACACATAGTTGACAGGCTACAGAAGAGGCTACGCTAATGTAAAGGAGATTAGAATGACAAGTGGACTACACTGTGTTCAGGAAGTTAAGTTTACGTTGCAAAAATAAAATAAAATCTTATTGACTAAAATGATATAGTACTGCTGGCGGTGAAGTAGGCTGGCTAGCAGTGGCTGCGTTGTTGACTTTGTTTGAACGTGTAGCTGGCTAGGTAACCTCGACAATTTCTCAAAAACTACACACATTATCAAGGACAGCAAAGACAACTATGTAGCTAGCTAACACTACGCTAATCAAGTCGTTCCGTTGTAATGTAAGTTGTATGTGAGTTTCTACAGTTCTGCTATTCGTAGAAGTTGGCTAACTAGCAGTGTTAGCTAGCAGTGTTGACTAGGTAGGAGACGCAGCGCAGGGCGGTGGACGAAAATAGCTGGCTAGTTAACCGAATAATTACTCAAACCAACTCTAACTACACAATTATCTTGATCACAAAGATAGCAAAGACAACTATGTAGCCAGCTAACACTACACTAATCAAGTCGTTCCGTTGTAATGTAATCGTTCTCCAGTGCTGCTATGCTGCTGTGCTGCTACTCGGTGGCTAGCTGGCTAGCTAGCTAGCTAGCAGTGTTGACTACGTTGTTACGTTCGGACGAAAATAGCTGGCTAGCGAACCTCAATAACCCCAATAACTACTCAATTYTCTTTGATACAAAGACGGATATGTAGCTCGTTAAGATCAAACAAATCAAACCGTTGTACTGTAATGAAAATGAATGAAAATGGTAAAACTACCTGTGGAGCGACGCGGAATTGCGACTGCACGCTCCAAACCGGAACCGGTTACATAACCGGAACCGGTTATATTGAGTTGTATGTCCCCCCTCCGCATTTTCCTTTAAATATTTCGTGTTGCCCACTCACCCTATGAATGGCACACATACACAATCCATGTCTCAATTGTCTCTTGGCTTAAAAATCCTTGTTTAACCTGTCTCCACTCCTTCATCTACACTGAAGTGGATTTAGCGAATGACATCAATAAGGGATCATAGCTTTCACCTCGATCACCTGGTCAGTCTGTCATGGAAAGAGCAGGTGTTTCTAAATGTATACTCAGTGTATATAAACAGTTACCAAGCCTTGTGGGAGAGAGAGGAGCGGGAGAGGAGGGTTGGTCTGCGTATGGGGACACAGAAGGGTATGACACGGCTGGCTGCACTGAGACAAGACCACCGTGACAGCCAGGAACAACTTGTCACACCGCCACAGAGACTGTCGTGTCATAAGCTCTGGACACCGCCAAAATGCAACGGGGGTGAGTGGACCTCCGTGTTTTACGGCGACAGTTTGAACAATTATGACTGCTCTTGTTGGGGCTAAGATTTGCAGAATAGTGACTAATGTATTTATCAACACCTAAACAAGCACACATATTCAAATACACATACAGAAAATACAGTACATACTCCCTCACAAAAAGACCAAGACACAAACGAAATCCAACCCATAACACACACACACACACACACACACACACTGGCAGGTGACTCAAATGGCAACATATTGCATGACTAAGCTTCTGTCCAGCTTCCAGGCTGTGGGTGGAAGACTGTCTTCCCACCACTGAGGAATAGCAGCATGACCCCCCCATGCCCCCCGTCACTCTCGCTTCCCCTATCATCTGCCACCCTGCATCACTGTCACCCCTGGCTCCCCGAGGTGCTAAGCAAAC
The DNA here is from genome assembly GCF_002910315.2 of Salvelinus sp. IW2-2015. Taxonomy (NCBI): domain Eukaryota; kingdom Metazoa; phylum Chordata; class Actinopteri; order Salmoniformes; family Salmonidae; genus Salvelinus; species Salvelinus sp. IW2-2015. The sequence goes on from NW_019942817.1 coordinate 137,670, forward strand.
CTCTTTATACTCCCCCTCACCTGGCGCTGCAACACCAACACAGCAATGCTGCATACGTGTGTTGTGAAAAGAAATCTAAAAACTGCTTCACTTGTGAGTTACTCAAGTTATACCATGTGTCTTATAATTTAACAACATAACATTGCATTGTTGTTTTTTACTCAAATTGATCTCCTAAGCTGGATACCCCCCCCCCCCCCCCCCCCCCCCATGTTTTAACAACCGTTACAGTGTACAGTATGTACTAAAAGCTAAATAAGATGAGGTTCTGTTGGTTGGAGTGTGATGCTTCGAACACCAGGATTGTGGTTTCGACTCACAATCTGAAATTGATACCAAGTCACGATGATAGCAAGTCAGTATTGATCATAATGTATGCTAAATGGTCAGCAATGCATTCTGGGATGGAATAGTAGTTGAAAGGTGCAGATCACGCTTGCTTCATTATTCCGCAACTGTGATATTTCACAGGAATGTTGAAGTTTACTGGTCTGTCCATAGTCATGTTAAACAAACTTTTTTATACTGGCAAACTTCAAGCATGACACTAGCACGCAAATGATGATGATGCCTGCCACAGTTGGCCCAGTCCTATCACATTTTATGTCTATTTCCAGGTAGATAATGAAAGTCTCAACTTGACCTAAAAAGACAAAACAGAACTCGTTTTCCTTTATGCAATCCATCATATTTCCCAATCTTGAGGCCTGCGTTGCAATTGAGAATGCAATTTAAAATCACAACAGGGTTCTATGAAAAGCAATGTCCCACAATAGGACCGGGACAAAACTGTGTCAATCACATCTCCAGTAGAAGGAGTAACCATGTGCGATGAATCACTCAGCTGCCAGCTCAAAATGGATGAAAGCATTTGAAAATCCTCTTTAGATATGTACAATCTTCACAGCACAAAATTAAACAAATTGGCATACTCATAATAAACCTTAAAAGCACCATGTGAAATTCGCAACATTTGTCTTTTCGGAACTGATTAGAACCATCACAATGTTCCATAAATGCTTCAATCAAGCATTTTTCTGTAATAACTTAATGGTCAATTTAGCTGTGATTGAGTTGTATAGTAAGTACATTAAACAGCATGCTATCTTCTACTGAATTCATCAAGGATTCAGAGACATACTGGCCTGTTAACAATACTTCTCCTTGAAGAAGCAAGGGACACATCTGGCATGGTATTTCTTAATGAAATGTCAATAGTGTTTTTCATAAAGATACTACGGCAGTCAGAGGAGGCTGGTGGGCGGAGATATAATCGTAATGGCTGGAATGGAATCGGTGACAAGGTATCAAACATGGCTTTGATAAGTTTCAATTTGTTCCATTCCAGCCGTTACAGCCTACCAGCCTCCTTTGATGACAGTGTGAAATTTCATGGGGAGGGTTCTTACTCACATCCGATCATCATCATTGCCACGGCGAAGAGCTTTTCTCCGTCGGTGGTGGGGGCGATGTTGCCGAAGCCGATGCTGGTCAGGCTGGTCATGGTGAAGTATAGGGAAGTGATGTAGACCGAGTCCTTGCTTGGCCCGCCCTCCCACCTCCCGGAGCCACTGGCGTTGAAGCGGTACGGCGTCCCCACCGATTCGCTCAATATGTAGAGCCAGCTGTCCATCCTCACACTGTTGGTGTTCTCGTCGATGACCTCGTAGTCGCCGATGCTGTACCAGATGCAGGCCAACCAGTGGGCGGCCAGGCCAAAGACGCACACCAGCAGAACCAGGACAGCGGCCCCGTACTCAATATAGTGGTCCAGTTTACGGGCCACCCGGCCCAAGCGAAGCAGACGGACTACTTTGAGGGAACTGAAGAGACTGCTGATGCCCTGATGGGTAGAAAATAAGAGGGGAATGGTTAGGCTTAGAGAGAGAATGAAAAGTAGAGCTTTACTAACCAGACAATCATTTTTTATTTTCTACTTTTTATTTAACCTTTATTTAACTACGCATGTCAGTTAAGAACAAATTATTATTTACAATGACGTCCTACACGGCCAAACCCGGACGACGCTGGGCCAATTGTGTGCCGCCTTATGGGACTCCCAATCATAGCCTGTTGAGATACAGCCTGAAATCGAACCAGGGTCGAACCAGGGTGTCTGTAGTGACGCCTCAAGCACTGAGATGCAGTGCCTTAGACCGGTGCGCCTCTCGGGAGCCCATTATCCATTGTTCATGGTTCTAACTATTTAAATAACTGTTCATTCATTGATTAAAGATAAACTGGAAGGGTCCCAACAGTGAACCCTGTGGAACTCCACTCCCTAAAACACTGTACAGTATATCCTGCATATGGATTTGGTACCATGGTGCAGTTCCCTGTTGTGTTTATAATAATGAATACAATGGCATTAGCAATAAAATTAAATAATAGCTGGAGGGTATGTTTTACAACATGCTACTTCTACAAAACATCACTTTGCTACAGAAGCTGGTTTAGTGAAGAATTCCACACTGCCGTGTGACAGAATAACAGTTATTTGGGTCCTGGACCAACCTCTGGAAAGTACAGTATTGGAATTAATTTAGCCCGGGGTTACTTTTGTTTTCATAGATGGGCACGGAGCAGGCACCCAAAATTAATGTTCCAGTATCTTACTCCGATAATGGTATGTGAAAGAGTACTAGGGAGGACGGGTTTCTGATCCATTTGGAGATGACACATTTAATTCCAGCATTTGAATGAGTCACTCGTATTCACTCGTATGTGGCTTTATCAAAAAACCCATTACCCTCTTTTGCTTCCTCAATTTGAATCAAGCTCTTGGTGTCTTCAAACGTCAAAATGTGATGTGAAATCAACTGCTCATCGAATCTAGGTTCCCTAAAACATTTAAGACAGTGTGGCATACTGTACAGAGAGGCTGAGATGTACCTGGCACTTCCCGAAAGGGTGAATCTACATTTAGTACTGAAGGCAAACACATAATGCAGTGCGGTTTATGTAATTTCACTAGCCTCTGCTCGCATCCGCCTCCACGGCATGTGCGAACCTACTGCATCAAGCTATTTTCAGTTCACCCGGGACACATTCATAATGCAATTACGTTCAACTACAAAAAGATGAAAAATGTGTCCCTGTGGCAACTTGAAATGTCTCACTACAATTGGCATTGAATACAACAAGGTCACTGTGTTGAAAGCCTCTGCTTCAGAGGATGCTCTGCTTGTATCTGAAGCGCAGCGCCGAATGAAAAGGATAACTTGCGTTGACAAGTGCAGCAAAGGCACATGCAGAGCCCACAGGCTTTGTGGGAGCTCACCGTAGGGGTGCTATAATCTTTCGCCACACCACCCTTCGTACAACAACAGGCATACAACAGAACAGTACATAACACTGGAAATGTGGCGAAGAAATATGGTGGTTTCTGCACTTTTGTTTTGGTTCTAAGTTACAACACCCAAAGGGCAAAATCAGTCTTTTGACTTGTTAATTAAGCTATAATTGGCTAACAATGTTTGTTGTTTGACCCCTGAAGCGCGTGTTTATTCATTATTTAAATGTAATATTGACCTTTATCTGTGCCTTCTGTAGTACAGAGTTATTTTTATTCTGATAATACTGTACTTGGGCGTAGGTTAGAATGGTATCACTTGCAGCATCTATTGATTACTTTAGGGTTATCAAGACTAGCGTGTGAATCAAGACGAGCTGGACCATCCTACAAAGGCCTCTGTGCCAAGTTTGATTACAGTGTGTTTTACTACAGAATGTCTCGAAGAGGCATCAGAAAAATGTGGTTTTACAAGCCTCCAATTCCTGTGGTCTTTTTCATATGTTAGAGGGATCTTGTCTGACTTTTTAGCCTCTATTCACAGTATTCCCCAGCAACCATTAGGCAACTGCAAGGGATGACATTTCTACTGCTGAGAAGTCCAGTCAGTGTCTATTACGCTATAATGATGTGGTGAGCTTTCCAAGAGTCAACGATGTGGTACGCTTTCCAGATCCATAAACAATGTGTGTGTCTGTCTGTGTGTCTTCATTCTTATCCATCCATCCACAAACACACAGACCCCAGTTAGCAAACAAACCACTGACCTCGTCAACGTTCTCGAAGGCGTTGATGACGTCGTACGGCAGGCAGGAGAGCAGGTCGATGACGAACCATGTCTTGACGTAGTTCATCCGGATCAGCTTGGGGTCCGAGATGACCTCTCCGGCTGGCCCCACAAACGTGGTATGGAAGTTGAGCACGATGTCCACCAGAAAGATGACATCCACGATGCTGTCCACCACCAGCCAAGTGACGTTGTTCTGCTTGGTCTGGAGGATTAGAGTAGCGAATCTTTATTACTTAAGTAGTAGAGTAGAGAATCTTTATTACTTAAGTAGTAGAGTAGAGAATCTTTATTACTTAAGTAGTTGAGTAGAGAATCTCTTTATTACTTAAGTAGTAGAGTAGAGAATCTATTACTTAAGTAGTGAGTAGAGAATCTGTATTACTTAAGTAGTAGAGTAGAGAATCTGTATTACTTAAGTAGAGAGTAGAGAATCTTGTAGTTACTTATAAGTAGTAGAGTAGAGAATCTTTTATTACTTAAGTAGTAGAGTAGAGAATCTTTATTACTTAAGTAGTAGAGTAGAGAATCTTTATTACTTAAGTAGTAGAGTAGAGAATCTTTATTACTAAGTAGTAGAGTAGAGAATCTTTATTACTAAGTAGTAGAGTGAATCTTTATTACTTAAGTAGTAGAGTAGAGAATCTTTATTACTTAAGTAGTAGAGTAGAGAATCTTTATTACTTAAGTAGTAGAGTAGAGAATGAATATAAGTTATCCCTGAGTGGCAATTTACTTTACAGCTGGTACATAGTCAATAAAAGTACACACAAACAAAGTAAAAATCCCCAAAAACAGCTTGCTAAGGTTCGGTTTGGGGTTTAGAGTAAGGGTTAAGGTTAGGGTTAGTGGGTAGTTGAATAGAGTTTAGACCTTGAATGAGACGTTGTAGGGCACCATGATGGCTGTGTAGAAGGTCAGGATGAGGATGACCCAGTCCCAGGTGGTCTTGAAGGCGCAGTAGTGGAGGATGATGTGGGGAGGAGTTTTAGGCGTCTCCTGCTTGTACTGCGGGAGGATGTCTGAGCCCAGCTGGAGGACCTACGTTTTTGGTTAAGAAAGAGTTGGTAACAAGTCATGAATGAGCCAGTGTTTTGGCAGCTAGCTACCTTGAATTAGCCTGGTGGAACCAGCCTGATCGCTGCATGGAATGGTGACCGCGATCAGGCTGGTTCCACAAGGCTAACACTGAATTGGACCAGTGTGTCATCCGTTTCTCCTATTCACCATTTCAGGTGTGCGTTTTTACCTAGTGTACATAAAAATATGACAACATTTTAGTTTGTTATGACAGTGTCTCTTATTGTATGTTAGCGATAACTTTGACATAACACTCATAGCATAAAATAGTAAGTCATGACAATATAATGACCACATTCTGTAGTCTTTTGGACCGCACAAAGACAGTTCAGTGTTTTTGTGTGACATAACTCTCTATCCCAGTCAATATAACATACCAAAAAAAAGTGGAATTACTCTCTCCCTTAATATATATTTTTAAAATAAATTAATGTAACTTTCCAGGATCAACAAATAAACTAACTGTAGCCATTTTGTTTTATCTAAGCTACTGTCGCAAGCTCATCTTCCCATTAGTAAACAGAGCACCTTATCTGACCATCTAAAACACAATTAGCTTTTCCACCATTTTTCAAGAAACAGGATGTCGCTAGAAGATGGTGCTGGTAAGACATCTTGGACTAGTCCCAGAAGATGTCAGAGGAGATATCTACCCAAACAATCAGTCCCCTTGGGATATCAGAGGACTAGACTTTATTTCTAGCCTAGGGATTTTCAGAGGACTAAGGACTATTCAATCAAACCAGTATTGTTGTATGGTATATACACTGTAGACTGTAGCATAGACGGCTGCATTATTCAGAGTTAAAAAATAGTGTATGTGTGGCAGTAATAATCAAGTCCATAAACAATTCAAACATTGCTGAAGCAGATGTAATTGAATCCTGCTCCTGCTGACATCTCTGCCCTTCTACGCACTGATTATAAGTGAGTGCACTGGTTATAAGTCACTCTGGATGAGAGAGTCTGCTAAATTAGTCATGTAAATGTACATTTAGGTGACACAACTCCACAGCAAAGGTCATAGGGCAGGGTTCCCCAATGGGACAAATTCTTTGTCAACTACTCTATCTGTTTCGGCTTCTTGCAGTCAAATGCGTACAAATGATGTATAACTATGTTCCTGCCCCCCGACCATGCGCTCAAGCCCACTGCTGAATGTAATTGGGGACTTCTGCCATAAGGATTTATGATCAGAACTATATATAGTGATCCTTCATATTAGAGTTGTGTCTGTCTGCAGAGTTACAGTTGCCCAGGTGGCCAAGGGCTTGCGGTCTACTGCTTTGGGAACGGAAAGGCACACTTCATTTAGCTCAGAAGTAGTGAGTGAGTATGGGGACAGGATTAGGCATTTAATTTGAAGCTAAACAGAAGTGGGCTTGGAAATATGAGATGGGTGCTCCTTCCAGAAACACTTAGGCAGATGAGTGCTTATCAACAGGGACAGCAGCACACACTCTACCTCAGCCAGACGAGAGTGCTTGTGGACGTTCTCGCCCTTGTGGACGGTGGGCGCCAGCTGCTGCAACACTCCCCGGCTGCTCGTCAGGGCCCGGGTGAGCCGAGCGAATTTACCCCATCCTGAATGACAGAGTCAAAGAAATGTGGAATACCAAATCAACCCACATCCACTCCCTTTAGCCTTGAAATCAAGACTGAATCATGCTGCATTTAAACAAATGTGACACTGAGCTAAATTCAAACTGAATTTTCAAGGCATATCTGTGTATTCAATATTACGGAAATTATTCATAGCAAATTTGATGGCAAATGGAACTAATACAATATGCTTATACCTATCCATTTCTTTCAGATCTGCATGAACTGCCTAAAGACAAGGGCTAGCTAGCAGTTGATTTGGAATTCTGAGAAAGTCCAACATTACTAGCTCAAATTATCAGACAAAAATGTAAGTTGTAACGTGAAATGATGCACTGTGGTTTCTCTAAATAATGTCAGCAACCCACATTTGTAGCTGTCTAAAACCAATTGTGTCTACTATCCTCAGCTTGATCCTGTCCTCATTAAAACAGAATCTTCCTTAGATTATCTGAAATTCAGTGTCACGCCAACCTTTCACAGAGTCATCCTCAATGGGCTGTTTGAATGCAGTGATGTCACTGAAGGTGCACAGAAACAACACCACCTTGTCCTGCTCATTCCTGGATCGCGAGCGATCTTTACAAAGAACCACCACCGGCATCCCTGTAGGAAACCACAAAAATGAACGTTGTGAGAATTCTGTTTATTCTTAATGATCATTTCATAAGTAATTTGACATGTAACAATTGAATTTGATATGTGTATTCAATCAACAGAGAGCAAAAGAAACACTTACGATTCTTCTTATACATGAGGATTTCGAACGATTCATCTCATGGTTCTCAAAGATCTGTTGCACTTTCCTCACCCGTTCCTTGTCTGTGAGCTCCCCCATACATGAAACTGAAAATTGCATTGTTCGTGCTAAATTACATACAAAACAGATAAAACTGGATAATACATTCAGATTCTACCAGAATTAGGCAGTTGTTGGCACTGTTCTGAACCAAAATTATCCAGCTACAAAGGCCTCACGATAAAAACATTGCGGCTCACAAACAACATGGTTAAGCCATCTGCATAAGCATCTGTCACAGCGAAATGGCATGTTGAATTGACATACAGTTGAAGTCGGAAGTTTACCTACACCTTACCAAATACATTTAAACTCAGTTTTCCACAATTCCTGACATTTAATCCGAGTAAAATTCCCTTCTAGGTCAGTTAGGATCACCACCTTTATTTAAAGAATGTTAAATGTCAGAAAAATAAGTAGAGAGAATGATTTATTTCGCTTTTATTTCTTTCATCACATTCCCAGTGGGTCAGAAGTTTACATACATTCAATTAGTATTTGGTAGCATTGCCTTTAAATTGTTCGTAACTTGGGTCAACTGTTCAGGTAGCCTTCCACAAGCTTCCCACAATTAATTTGATTAATTTTGGCCCATTCCTCCTGACAGAGCTGGTGTAACTGAGTCAGGTTTGTACGGCCTCCTTGCTCACATACGCTTGTTTCAGTGTCTGCCCACAAATCTTCATATAGGATTGAGGTAAGGGCTTTGTGATGGCCACTCCAATACCTTGACTTTGTTGTCCTTAAGCCATTTTGCCACAACTTTGGAAGTATGCTTGGGGGTCATTGTCCATTTGGAAGACCCATTTGCGACCAAGCTTTAACTTCCTGACTGATGTCTTGAGATGTTGCTTCAATATATCCACATAATTTTCCTACCTCATGATGCCATCTATTTTGTGAAGTGCCAACAGTCCCTCCTGCAGCAAAGCACCCCCACAACATGATGCTGGTGCATGGAACATGGAACATGGTGCTTCACGGTTGGGTTGGTGTTCTTCGGCTTGCAAGCCTCCCCCTTTATTCTCCAAACATAACGATGGTCATTATGGCCAAACAGTTCTATTTTTGTTTCATCAGACCAGAGGACATTTCTCCAAAATGTACGATCTTTGTCCCCATGTGCAGTTGCAAACCGTAGTCTGGATTTTTTATGGCGGTTTTGGAGCAGTGGCTTCTTCCTTGCTGAGCGGCCTTTCAGGTTATGTCGATATAAGCAAGCATTTCGCTACACTACAAGCATTTCGCTACACTCGCATTAACATCTGCTAACCATGTGTATGTGACAAATAAAATTTGATTTGATATAGCACTAGTTTTACTGTGGATATAGATACGTTTGTACCGGTTTCCTCCAGCATCTTCACAAGGTACTTTGCTGTTGTTCTGGGATTGATTTGCACTTTTCGCACCAAAGTATGTTCATCTCTAGGAGACAGAACCACATCTCCTTCCTGAGCGGTATGACGGCTGCGTGGTCCCATGGTGTTTATACTTGCGTACTATTGTTTGTACAGATGAACGTGGTACTTTCAGGCGTTTGGAAATTGCACCCAAGGATGAACCAGATTTGTGGAGGTCTACAATTTTTTTTTTGAGGTCTTGGCTGATTTCTTTTGATTTTCCCATGATGTCAAGCAAAGAGGCACTGAGTTTGAAGGTAGGCTTTGAAATACATCCACAGGCACACCTCCAATTGACTCAAGTTATGTCAAGTAGCCTATCAGAAGCTTCTCAAGCCATGACATAATTTTCTGGAATTTTCCAAGCTGTTTAAAGGCACAGTCAACTTAGTGTATGTAAACTTCTGACCCACTGGAATTGTGATACAGTGAATTATAAGTGAAATAATCTGTCTGTAAACAATTGTTGGAAAAAGTACTTGTGTCATGCACAAAGTAGATGTCCTAACTGACTTGCCAAAAATATAGTTTGTTAACAAGAAATTTGTGGAGTGGTTGAAAAACGAGTTTTAATGACTCCAACCTAAGTGTATGTAAACTTCCGACTTCAACTGTACGTGTGCTACTTCAGAGGCACATTTGAATTCCTTAGTGCCTATATTGTTTTCTCCCATTCCAAAACACTTGACTGCTGTTGACTGAAATAACCCGAATTTGCATGGAACAAACATTGTCAACTTATGTCTTATTTGTATTGTAGTAATAATATGATTACTAATGTATAGAATGTACTGTATGTTTATACGTTTATAAACTGTGTCTCGAACCCAGATTAAGTCTATTCCTGGACTAAAAATCACTTTTATTAGATATTTTCCATTGAGTATGACTTTAAATCGGGCAATCTGCAGTTCAAACAATAAAACGGGCACCCTGACATTCTTTTTGGTTAACAAGCTGTGGGAGGAGGCTGGAGAAATGTTACCACTCTCAAATTCATGGACAGAGCTATAGATACAAGGATTGACCGTCCGTGATATTAAAATGATAGTTTTAACCATGTTTTGAGGCTATAAAGTGGTTGTTTACAAATAATCTTTACAAACAAAAGAGTAAAACCAGCTTTTATTTTGGGTTCTGATGGGGTATGACAGTATCTATAAGTTATATTCAAGCATCATTGGGTATATATTATAATAATTATAGTCTAAAAATGGATGTACCAAATGCAGATTGTCCCTTTAAATCCAGGAGTAGGTTTAATCTGGGTCCAGGAAACCAGCCCGATATGTTTATATGTTATTGTAGATATACTGCATTTATACTCTACTGTATAGTATTGCTGTCAGTGAAACAAAAATGCTGACCCACAAAATCAGTGGTGCCATAATGCAGTCATAAGTAGCAAAGTGAGTACCTGCAGGTGCTACTCTTCTGCATGACCTCAGCACGGTGGTAACCGGAGAGCTTGCAGAAGCCGTCGTTGCTGTACACAATGGGCCAGTTCACAATCTGGGCATTGCCCAGAACAAAGTTGGTATCTGCCCAGGGAGGGAAAACATGAAAACTGTTCAGAAAGAACTGATATAAACTACTACAGCACTATGAACTGTCTGTAACTCATTATTTTACTTGGAAGTTATAAGGTACCTGGATGTAGGCCTACTTGTCTTTATTTCATGAAATCATTATAGTACTTTTGAAATTCAATTGAAAACATGGCTCAAATCTATCCAAACCTGTACACATATCTGTGTTCCTCGTATGTAAGATGACAGTTGATGATAGTTTTTTTTATTACGAATTAGTTATTGTTGTTAGAATGATATATTATTGGATGTAATGTATTGGTATGTTGTATTGTTTTAGTGAGTATTTGTATAGTGGCTGTGTAACTGCCCTTAGCTTCCCTGGGACTACAGGTGCAAATGAGCTTTTGACTAACTCCAGAACATTTACATAGATGTTGCATAATTGATGTTGATTAATGTGTACTGTACCCTATACATTTATATATAAAAATAATAATAATAATAATAATTTAAAAAAGTTGAATCAAAATTAGTAGTCAGCTAACAAGTTAGTTAGGTAAAACCAAGTATTACTGAGCATTACGGCATATTGTTGAGTAATAACTGTTACCGTCTACATCTATCTAGATAAATATCAAACAGCCAAATGAGCGCATTGTAAAATAAAGTTTGAACCATACTTAATATACTACCATACTTCTAAATATGTACTGCCAACTACAGTATGTTAATGTAGAATTTATTGGACATGACATACATGTCGAACTCCACTATAGAAACAGGGGAAAGAACCATCTAGAGCGTTGCCTTGATGATACAGCTATTGGCAAAGATGTTTTACTTGTTGTGGAAATTCAATCCGAGACGACTGCAACAAGGTTGAGAGAAGAGGGAAAACGTGACAGAGAAATCAATATGCTGTACACAAAATCCAACACTTTCACTGTTGCCGATATGACCAATCTGCCAGTATTATCGGTCAATATTAACCTGATTATTGCATACTTTTTCATTTGCAGAAAGCTACTACATTGAACCAGTTGAATCTTAAACATTGGGGTTTACGATACAACACCACATATCCCTCTTGTATAGTATTGGACAGATTCTGGTGCCGGTATCCATTGTACCACAACTTTTAACCTGGTAAATGGGGTCTTGCCTGTTTTAGTGCAGCCTGACTAACATTATCATTGGCTGGGTCAGTGGTGCCAATCATTATAACATTGTCTATCATTGGCTAGGTAGGCAGTGATGCAGCAGTAGCAGTGACCTCAGAAGGTGCTGTGTTGTGTTTAAACGTCAGGCGTCACTTTCAAGACTACATTCATTACAGTGTCATTAAATTGCCCAGTTCTAGGTGATGAGCCAGCACATTTCAAGCAGCTGGGTGTTTTGCCCTTTGACCTTAGCTGCCCCATTCCAAAACTCTCTGAGCAAACTTTGAGCGGGGACTACCCCATTCGTGAAGTGGTCTTGGTACCATTATACATAACTTATGTGTCTATAATGGGGTGTGGGTAGAGAGAGCATAATATGTTTTCCTCTCTTGTCTAGCACACTCAGGGGGTGTCTGTTTCAAGCATTTCAGATCAGGAGTGCTGATCTAGGATAAAGTCCCCCGTCATCTTATTCATTGTGATCTAAAAGGCAATAAACACTGATCCTAAATCCACAACTCCTACTCTGATTTATTTTGTATTTACAGTATAGTTAATCTCGCTCTTATCTTAAGAAAATATGTATTCTTCATACATATTGACAACACAGACCGACATGAGAATGTCACGAGACCATCACAGACATTGGGTATGTCAAAAACATAATGTTTCACAAGACTGTGACGCCTTGAAAACATGGGGAGTAGTAGGGAACCTGGAGGGAGTTTATCTACTAAAGTATATCCCACATAAGATACTATCAGGAATGAAAACTTGGGAAGCAAGTGCAAAGAATATTTGAGGGTGAAGCTATTCACCATTAAGTGAGGTCTATGTGATAAAAAGTGGATAAGAAAAATGGGTCGACAGAACACAAACAAGTCTATGGTGGATGATTGGGGGAGGAACATAGATGGGACGTGACACCACTTTAAAACACTGTTTATACCTGTCTGCCTATGTGATAATGTCCAAACTGAAAAGTTAAAAAGAAAAGTGGTTAAAGCAAGAGGCAAAAAACAGTGTCAAAAACAGATAAATGAATTAACCAAAACAAAAGTTCCCGTGGCAAGCATGTCACTTTCCGAATAAATCAACGGATTAATATTGCCCAACAAGTCTGGGTGCCTCCGCAAACCAACAAATTGAAAAACACTTTTAATTTGGGTTTAAAACATGAATCGAATAAGTATGTGAAGAGGAAATTGTTAATCCATGTATTTATTTAATGCACAAATCATGTGGAATGCAGCGATGTTTTGGTTTATTTTTAGGTGCAGTACAGTTGACTGGTAAGGAATACCAATTGTAGACACAGCTATTTATTCGAGTTGTTCGTTGTAAAAACAACATCCATTAATTAAATGCCATTATTGTTTGAATTGTTGAATCATTCTTTGCATAGCATGCTGGCTGTATAAATCAAATAGGCTAATCAGCAAAAAAACGGTTTACATTGACTAGTGTCAAATATCGGTTAGTTGTCCTGAGTGTTTTGGTTATAATTAAATCAATGTTTTTCAATGATTGGACAATAGACTATCATCCACAGTGTTTCTTCCTACAAAATAAAAACGAACACATTCCTACCATTGGATCTTCGGACGATGTTCTCGAGAAAAGTGTTTTGTGGGGCCACAAGTCCTCGACGTCCACCTGCCATTCCGCCTCGTCATTCAACGTCGGTCAAAAGAGAACGCTTTTAGAGATGCCTGAATTATCCGTAGGATGATACAGCTGCTCAAATCTCCACTCGGTTGCTTTCATGGTCCCTGTTCTGCTTAGATATGATGAGTGGAAGAATCCCTCACCTCATGCTGTTCGACCGTTCGTTCCGTGGCTGTGCTCCCTCTGTTGAAGACGGGATGCATGCAGAGAGCGCATCACCTGTCTCTCGTCTCACATATTTGCACATGAGTACCCCCACCCCCACAATTGTGTGAAGGAATACCGAGTAGGTTACTAACAGCCCTGCGTTTAGGCTATGAAGAACACGTTAAGCCTTATACTTGAACCCCAAAAATGGAAAACTGACTGGAAATGCGATTTTTTTTGCGCAGTGGATTCCGGGAAAAGAACACAGCTATATTGCACTTCACACTGGTTGGTTGTGCGACCTCGTCGCTTTTTTTAGGCTAATAGGCCACTGAGGGGAATTGGAGGAGGTAGCCCGCCATCAGAAGTGCACGGACTAGCATCCCAAGGACGCAACACACACACACACAGAGAGAGACAGAGACAGAGAGACCAGGGTTGTGTAGGTTAGGCTACTTTCTAAATGTAATGTGTTAGTTAAGTTACTAGTTACATGTCCATAATTGTAATCAGTGACGTAACTTTTGGATTACCCAAACTCAGTAACGTAATCTGATTACTTTCAGTTACTCTTGGATTTCTTTCCCTTTAAAATGAAAACTCCTCCCCAAAACGTCTTCTAAAACAATTTTGGTATTTGTTTCATCGGTCCATTGTTGATATAGTCCCAAAATGTTTTGCATCATGCAAAATGCATCATACTGGCTGTATCTCTGTATTTTGAAAGTTAGATATCTTTAAAACTTGATTGCTGACATGCAAAACATTTTGGGACTATATCAACAATGGACTGATGAAACAAATACCAAAATTGTTTTAGAAGAAGACAAAAAGGATCCATCAATCGCATTTGGTGTGTCATCATAATGGTCGCTGACTTGTGGTCAGACTTGCTCATGTGGAACAAGTTTAAAAACTTTTTTCAAAATGGCCTTGAATGTCATCGAGACAACAAAGGTGTCAGTGTTTTTTTCCCCCAAAAACATCCTTTATGAATTTTAAAGTAATTTCTGAATTTAGAAGTAATCATCTAGTTTTTAAAAAGCATCTGTAATCTGATTACAGTATTTTTTGTTCAGTTAGTTGCAGATAGTCCTAGTGGTTTCCCCGAGTTCAATATGGCAGATTGAAGAGAGTTGTAGCATAGGTATCATGACAAAATTACATAAATTATTATGTTATGTGACAAAAGACCCCTGATCTTGGGTAAACAGTTTCTCTGTATGTGATTGAACTATGACTTATCCCACCCAATATTATGTTTTTGCCATTGAATAGATGTAAGCCTACATTACAGTAATTTACATGTGAGCAAGACTGTTTTGTACAGAAATGCAGCTCATATTAGGTACACTACAGTGTACTACAGTGTACCAACCAACCAGGCATTTCTTAATTAATTTCTTAATTCTTTATCCATATTTTTAAAATCTTTATTCATATCCAGTTTGCCTCCTCCATGGCAAACTGCTGGGGTCCATCTTCACTGACCATCTAAAGGGCTTTGTGTTTTTTACCAACCATTGTATCCATAGTTTAGTTCATAGACTGGGCAGAGGATAATGGAATGAGGTCTACCAATGTGGATTGGGAGGGATAGCCTACTGACATTTTCAGTTAATTAGGCCCATACTCATTTTCGATACCTAAATAGTCAAAACCATCTCCAAACGCTCTCAAAGTCAACGCTCATCACTCACACGGACATAAGTCAATTACATAGGCCTAGTAAACATTTAATAGTCCTATACTTCCAAATCAATAAATTACATTAGAAAACCAAATGAACAATTCATTAATTGTGGGATCTCTCGACATAGACTAGTGGTATTTTGTCTCCATCTGCTGGCAAACCAAGGACAATGTTCAGAATAAAACGTGGCTACACAAACGACAGGTTATTTTATTTCGCATTTTATTTTGTACAGTTGGGCTATATTCCTCTACTTCTCATTAGCCTAATATGGGGCCATCATTGCAAACGTAGAGTTGTTTATATTTGCAAAAAAATCAAGTCAAAACTAGCCTACGTTGAAAAGCTGTGTAGACGCTTCTGTGAATAAAGACGCTTCTTTAAAAAAGAGCATCAGGTTCTATATTGGCTTTACAAAACGCATCCAACGTGTCCAAACAGACGTAGCCTATATTATGTGTAAGAAATTGTAACAAAATCTCATTGTTGTAGCCTATTCGTCTACGGAGACTGACTGTAAACAACTCCATTTTCACCGGCGCACGCAGAGCCGCAGTTTGGCTTCATATAACCAAGTGCGTAAAAGTCCTTCCGCTAGACGAATTAGTTCCTTCCGATTTTGAATATTCAATTGCTGCATGTCTGAACAAATACAAGTCGTGTGAATTACACCAAAAACAAGCAATATCAGACTCAGGAACAGGCTTGAACAATGTTTTTTTTTTATATATATATCTTTGTAAAACCACAATAAGCTAAAAATGGTGGATGAATACTGGACTGTGGCACAGTGTCACAGCTGCGTAGCTGTGGGAGTTATTGAAAAGACGGGCTGTGAAAAAAATATACATTGCATGGTTATATTAGGTATTCTCCCAAGGAGAACCCACAAAGATACGTAAAAATGCCTGGAATGATGGATAAAGGGTCGGAGTATCTCGGAAAGGGACGCTCTAACGGAACAAAAAGCCCTTCAAATGCATCGAATGGACATTTTTCTGATGAGAGTGGCAGTGACGACGAGCACGGTAGAGCCTCGAACACTCATTTTGTCACACTGTACATGTATTATTTTGAACGCGAAAAACAGAAAAGGGGTCTATTAATGTGTTATACACATTTTTCCTAATTGCAGATGTCGGAATGCGTGTGGGATCCGATTATCAAGCCAATATACCAGAATTTGATCCTGGTAAGGTTATGCTTGATCTACCTGACTGTATTCTGGTGGTAGCCTCGGTATAGGTTATGACAGTACATTTAAATGAACCTTCTTACTTTACAACCCATAGTCAGTAGTCTTTTATTTCAGAATTGAGCCAGATGTGTAGAGAATTATGGGCCCATTGAAAGATGTTGTCCATGTTTGGTTTATAGAAGCGTTTTGAAACATTTCTATTCCGAGGCTATACTGCTATTGGTCTCCTTCAACTGAATTGGCTTTTTGTTGCTATCTAAACAATATTAACAACAATAAAGCAGCCTCTTTAGTCCTGCATGTATTGCTTTAATTAGGCTGTTAAAATGACATGAAATTACACCATATGAAAATGTGTTTTTTCTAATTATGTATTATATATTTTTCTGTAGGTTCTACCAAGTACAGTGATAAAGATAGTGGGGGAATGTTGGTGTGGTCTCCATATCACACCATTGTCGACCCAAAATGTAAGTCAGTTTGGTTTTCACATGCATCTTATTTCTAAAGACAACCCAAAGTTGATTTTACAAAAATATTTATAAGTAGTTAAATTAAACTATGATTTTTTCCCCCACAGTGGATGAATATATTGCCATTGCAAAAGAGAAGCATGGATATAATGTTGAGCAGGTATGTCTGTTTTTTAGGATTATTAGGGCCACTTTTACTAAGCTTTTTCACCGATGCAGAGAATCCACCTTATTTTTCAAAATCATATGAAAAACTTGAAGCATATTCCCAATTTAAAAATTTTCCAATCCCCCCGACAGGCCTAAAATTTACAACTGTGTGAAAGCTCAGCAAATTTGACCCCCAATGTATTAATAAACTACCACGACATACTTAAAAATAACATATTCAAATGTTATTTAGGGGAATACCTATTCTAGTTCTGTTGCTCAAACATTTCTGGCTCAGTGAAGCCCCATAGACCTGCCTGGTGTCCATTCTCAGTAGATTCCACTCGTTGCTGTCCCCCACAGGCATTGGGCATGCTGTTCTGGCACAAACACAACATTGAGAAGTCCCTGGCAGACCTGCCCAACTTCACCCCCTTCCCCGACGAGTGGACCGTGGAGGATAAAGTGCTGTTTGAACAAGCCTTCAGCTTCCACGGAAAAAGCTTCCACAGGATTCAACAAATGGTAACATACATATATTGATATACAGTATATTTTACTTGAATGTGTGTCTGTATACTGTTCATACAAACATACACAAGCAGTCTGGATGAATATTGCAGTTGAATTTAAGGTAATTTACGCTTGAGCCGACATCACCGTGAATGCAACCTCTGTGAACGTTGGGGTGATTGCCTTTAAAAGGCACATTGTAAACAGTGCAGTGCGCTTTTCAACAATGCGCCTTTGATTGAATCCCGGCTTTAATGTAAGTATAAGCGATCGATTGGTACCATTTTCTCATCTGTTGTAGTTACCAGACAAATCCATATCCAGCCTTGTGAAGTATTACTACTCCTGGAAGAAGACCCGGTCCAGAACCAGCCTGATGGACCGCCAGGCCAGAAAGCTAGCAAACCGAAACGCCCAAGATGACAGGCAAGAGTTGTAGCTCGGCTTTTACTACTGTCTGTGAAATTCCAAGTGGTCGGAATCCAATAATGATTTGCTTTTCTTGACATTAGTGAAGAAGAAATGGAGGAGGCCAACCCCGTCGAAGCAAACGATAGTGATTACGACCCCACCAAGGAGACGAAAAAAGAGGTACGTTATCTAAACTTTAGAATTTAAACTGATGGAATGGCAGTTGGGATATATCAAACAGTAATCAGTGACCAGCATTCACTTACAATGAGTAGTAGAGTAGACAGACGCCAAAGAAAATAGTGAAGGAAAATGCAAGGTGTTATGATGTGGGGGGGAAGATTAGTGTTAGGATATACAGTAGACAAAGACACTACCCAGGATACACTTCCACACTCCATCCCCAGGTGGCAGTAACCTTGTCCAGGTATTGAGCCTGCTTGATAAGCACATCAGGTGCTGCCAATTAAAGGTGATCATCTGTCAGTGTCCCAGCTTGCAAGCTGTGAGGTTGCTAGATGGTTTGGTGGCCATGAGGCCTTTCGTTTAGTTTTGAATCTTTAGTTTAGTCATACTGGTTTGTGGTTTCCTTTTTGTATGCATGTATTTTTGTCACCATCTGAACAAGTGATAATCCACTTGGATGACCACGAGGTCAAGAGAGAGAGAGCTAGCCCTGGACCAAGATAAGATTGCTGTCTCCCTGGGCACATGTGCCTCCAACACGGTCCTCCAATGCTGATTTCTCACAAATGCAGACATTCAGGTTACAGACCATGTAACTAGGCCTAGGACCACTAGATAAAGCGAGTGAAACAATATCCGTAGGCTAGTTATTGGGTTAGTAACAAAGGTCACACTAAAAAGGTACAGTAAGCGATGCATAAAGTAAACGCAACAGGGCCGATTTCCGCAACAACTAAGAGCGTTTGAAGCACGAGACTAAACTTTTACACAGTTTTGGTTCCATAGCTATTACGTTGTAGCAGTGAGACGCACACCCATGCACTAGAATCCTGCACCAGGTTGGATACCCACTGTTGACCTGCAAAAAAAAAATTCTGGCAGGTTGAATGAAAAGTCTTTCAACCTGTGGGTTGGATCGCAGTTCAGAACAATTATATTGCAGGTCAAAAGTTTTAAATCAACATTTCTTTTACAAACCCAGGAGCTTGTTGAATTTTTGCGATTTCCATTATGTGAACGGTGAGCCAGACATAGTCTAGGCTACCAGCCACACAGCGAGAGTGGAGCAGGGAGCTATTCATTATTTGTGTGTTGTTGAAACGTTCCTAATTTGTCCATGTGCTGACCTTACGTTTCCTTCCACCACGCAACAATACGTACGTTTATTTTCCCCTGACTCCTAGCTCACGCAAAAATGGCTAACGTAACAGGAGAAATGGAAAGAAAGGTTATGATGGTGGATTACACCATCGTGGAAACATACTCCGCGAGTGAAATCCCCGGTTTGGAAGGATTTTGTAGTCATTGTGGACAAGGAGGACAACAACCCAGTAGATGGATACACAGCCTGCAAAAGTGCAAGCAGGTATTTGTTTACGATAATTCAGTTAATTATCAATTAATTATTACATTAATTCAGGTTTTGTTCATTTAGACCATACGCAGGCTATATAAAGTCTAAACCTACTAAATAAATGTAGGATATTTTTGCAGCCTATAGCTTATTCGATTCTGGGATTTGTTTTTATTTGGTTCAATTAAACTATTTGATTATCTAAACAATATTGAATGTAAAGGTATTGTTTCGTTATGTCGCCTATAGGCTTTAATTAGGTAAGAAGGTTAATTATAAGGATTTTTTCCAAAGCGATTTCAATTGTCAATGTGCGCCGCATTAAGGAAATAAGATAAGGCTATCGTTCTTAATTCATGGCATGGTTTCCTTTTATCCAAATGTTTAATAGACATGCAGACAAATTCTTTCATGCAGGGAGGGGAAATAAAATTACATTTTATTTGTCACATGCGCCAATTACAACCTTACAGTGAAATGCTTACTTTACAAGCCCTTAACCAACAATGCAGTTAAGAAAATACAAAAAAAAGTAAGAGATAAGAATAACAAATAATTAAAGAGCAGCAGTAAATAACAATAGCGGGGCTATATGCAGGGGGTACCGATGTCGAGGTAATTTAGTAATATGTACATGTAGGTAGAATTATTGAGGTGACTATGCATAGATAATAACAGAGTAGCAGCAGCATAGAAGAGGGGAGGAGGGCAACGCAAATAGTCTGGGTAGACATTTGATTAGATGTTCAGGAGTGTTATGGCTTGGGGGTAGAATCTGTTTGAAGCCTCTTGGATCTAGACTTGGCGCTCCGGTACCGCTTGCCGTTTGGTAGCAGAGAGAACAGTCTATGACTAGGGTGGATGGAGTCTTTGACAATTTTTTGGGCCTTCCTCTGACATCGCCTGGTATAGAGGTCCTGGATGGCAGGAAGCTTGGCACTGGTGATGTACTGAGCCGTACACAATACCCTCTGCAGTGCCTTGCGGTCGGAGGCCGAGCAGTTGCCATACCAGGCAGTGATGCAACCCGTCAGATGTTCTCGATGGTGCAGCTGTAAAACATTTGAGGATCTGAGGACCCATGCCAAATATTTTCAGTCTCCTGAGGGGGAATAGGTTTTGTTGTGACCTCTTCATGACTGTCTTGGTGTGCTTGGACCATGTTAGTTTGTTAGTGATGTGGACGCCAAGGAACTTGGTGAAAATGGGGTGTGCTCTGTCCTCTTTTTCCTGTAGTCCACAATCATCTCCTTTGTCTTGATCACGTTGAGGGAGAGTTTGTTGTCCTTGCACAACACGGTCAGGTCTCTGACCTCCACCCTATAGGCTGTCTCAACGTTGTCGGTGATCAGGCCTACCACTGTTGGGTCATCAGCAAACTTAATGATGGTGTTGGAGTCATGCCTGGCCGTGCAGTCATGAGTGAACAGGGAGTACAGGAGGGAACAGGAGGGGACTGAGCACGCACCCCTGAGGGGCCCCCGTGTTGAGGATCAGCGTGGTGGATGTGGTGTTACCTAACCTTACCACCTGGGGACGGCCCGTCAGGAAGTCCAGGATCCAGTTGCAGAGGGAGGTGTTTAGTCCCAGGGTCCTTAGCTTAGTGATGAGCTTTGAGGGAACTATGGTGTTGAACGCTGAACTGTAGTCAATGAATAGCATTCTCATATAGGTGTTCCTTTTTTTCAGGCGTAAAAGGGCAGTGTGGTGTCTGTGGATCTGTTGGTGCAGTATGCAAATTGGAGTGGGTCTAGGGTTTCTGGGATAATGGTGTTGATGTGAGCCATGCCCAGCCTTTCAAAGCATTTCATGGCTACAGACGTGAGTGCTACATGTCAGTAGTCATTTAGGCAGGTTACCTTAGTGTTCTTGGGCACAGGAACTATGGTGGTCTGCTTGAAACATGTTGGTATAACAGACAGACAGGGAGAGGTTGGAAATGTCAGTGAAGACACTTGCCAGTTGGTCAGCGCATGCTTGGAGTACACATCCTGGTAATCCGTCTGGCCCTGCGGCCTTGTGAATGTTGACCTGTTTAAAGGTCTTACTCACATCAGGTGCGGAGAGCGTGATCACACAGTCATCCGGAACAGCTGATGCTCTCATGTATGTTTCAGTGTTACTTGCCTCGAAGCGAGCATAGAAGTTATTTAGCTCGTCTGGTATGCTCGTGTCCCTGGGCAGCTCTCGGCTGTGCTTCCCTTTGTAGTCTGTAATAGTTTACAAGCCCTGCCACATCCGACGAGCGTTGGAGCCGGTGTAGCACGATTCGATCTTAGTCCTGTCTTGATGCTTTGCCTGTTTGATTGTTCATCGGAGGGCATAGCTGGATTTCTTACAAGCTTCCGGGTTAGTCCCGCTCCTTGAAAGCGGCAGCGCAACCCTTTTAGCTCAGTGCGAATGTTGCCTGTAATCCATGGCTTCTGGTTGTACGTAGAGTCACTGTGGGGACAGCGTCCTCAATGCACTTATTGATAAAGCCAGTTACTGATGTGATGTACTCCTCAATGCCATCGGAAGAATCCAGGAACATATTCCAGTCTGTGCTAGCAAAACAGTCCTGTAGTTTTGCATCTGCTTCATCTGACCACTTTTTTATAGACCGAGTCACTGGTGCTTCCTGCTTTAATTTTTGCTTGTAAGCAGGAATCAGGAGGATATAATTATGGTCAGATTTGCCAAATGGAGGGCAAGGGAGAGCTCTGTGTGTTGAGTAAAGGTGGTCTAGAGTTGTTTTCCCTCTAGTTGCACATTTAACATGCTGATAGAAATGAGGTAAAACTGATTTAAGTTTCCCTGCATTAAAGTCCCTTTCCACTAGGAGTGCTGGCTCTGAATGAGCAGTTTCCTGTTTGCTTAGAGTGCGGTTTTAGTGCCAGCATCTGTCTGTGGTGGTATGCAGACAGCTACGAAAAATACAGAAACTCTCTTGGTAGATAGTGTGGTCTACAGCTTATCATGAAATGGCCTAATACTCTGGTCATCATTTAAAAAAAATAAGTTGATGTTATTTGGCGTGTCATAGATCGGCTCTTGGAACAATTCTATGCTGGTGGGTCGTGTTGCGGAGAAAAATCCGCCTTGATATCGGGTGGGGCTCCGTGCAGGACTCTACCATGCATATGTGCAGATACTCTGGTACTGTGAGAACACAGTCTTGCATTGCGCTCATCTAAATATCAGTGGTGCTGCTCATGGCAACTTCATATCGCTGAGTCTCACTTCTTAACACTTCTTATAACTTGCAAAGGCTTCAGAACATACGCACATCCAGGTACTTTTTTGCAGGTGTGTCAGTTATAGGTGAACTCATTACCAATTAAAATGAGAGTGCCACAATCATCTTCCCAGGTGATTTTTCATTGATGCCTGATGAACACCGGAGAGTCGAAACGTATCAATAAAAATCACCTGGGAGCATGAACAGCAGTGTGCGCCGTTTCCTTTTATCAGACCTCTTAAAACATGCTCCCAGGTGTCATGTCATATGTCCTAACAATGACCCAATAGATGTTACGAACAGTTGCGACAGCTAATAGGAAGTTTACCCACGCCTCTGCAGAGCCACACGGAGCCCCAGCCCCTGAGCTCCTCCAAGATTGGGCTCGGCCGACGGGAGCACCTGACGCTCATGCACCGGCACCACTCGCAGCGCTCCAAGTGCCGGCCGCCCAAGGGCATGTACCTGACCCAGGAGGATGTGGTGGCAGTGTCGTGCAGCTCCAGCGCTGCCAACACCGTTCTTCGGCAGCTGGACATGGAGCTGGTGGGCCTCAAAAGACAGGTGAGCATTGGGGGATTCTGGTCTCAATGCAGGGCAACCTGGGTCCTCAAGGTGCTTGAGTTGAGGCTTTTTCACAGTACATTTTAGTCATTTATTCAGAGCAACTTATAGGAGCAATTAACGTCCTCTTAACCGCTAGGCTACCTGCCACCTTAGTGCTTGAGAATCTTTGGCTGTATCCTGAAAGTAAAAGATAAATACACAATATATATATATATAGTCAAAGTAAAGAAAACCCCTTGAATGAGTAGGTGTGGCCAAACTTTTCCCCCTTTGCTATGAAGCCCCTAAATAAGATCTGGTGCAACCAATTACCTTCAGAAGTCATAATAAGTTAAATAAAGTCCACCTGTGTGCAATCTAAGTGTCACATGATCCGTCACATGATCTCAGTATATACAGTATATACCTGTTCTGAAAGGCCCCAGGGTCTACAACATCACTAAGAAAGGGGCACCACCAAGCAAGCGGCACCATGAATACCAAGGAGCTCTCCCAACAGGTCAAGGACAAAGTTGTGGAGAAGTACAGATCAGGGTTGGGTTATAAAAAATGATCAGAAACATAGAGCACCATAAAATCCATTATTAAAAAATGGAAAGAATACCACGACAAACTTGCCAAGAGAGGGCCACCCACCAAAACTCACGGACCTGGCATGGAAGGCATTAATCAGAGAGACAACAAAGAGACCAAAGATAAACCTGAAGGAGCTGCAAAGCTCCACAGCGGTGATTGGAGTATCTGTCCATAGGACCACTTTAAGCTGTACACTCCACAGAGCTGAGCTTTACAGAAGAGTAGACAGAAAAAAGCCATTGCTTAAAGAAATAAATAAGCGAACACATTTGGTGTTCACCAAAAGGCATGTGGGAGACTCCCGAAACATATGGAAGAAGGTACTCTGGTCAGATGAGACTAAAATTTAGCTTTTTGGCCATCAAGGAAAACGCTATGTCTGGCGCAAACCCAACACCTCTCATCACCCCGAGAATACCATCCCCACAGTGAAGCATGGTGGTGGCAGCATCATGCTGTGGGGATGTTTTTCATTGGCAGGGACTGGGAAAATGGTCAGAATTGAAGGAATGATGGATGGCGCTAAATACAGGGAAATTCTTGAGGGAAACCTGTTTCAGTCTTCCAGAGAATTGAGACTGGGACGGAGGTTCACCTTCCAGCAGGACAATAACCCTAAGCGTACTGCTAAAGCAACAATCGAGTGGTTTAAGGGGAAACATTTAAATGTATTGGAATGGTCTAGTCAACGCCCAGACCTCAATCCAATTGAGAATCTGTGGTATGACTTAATGATTGCTGCACACCAGCGGAACCCATCCAACTTGAAGGAGCTGAAGCAGTATTGCCTTGAAGAATGGGCAAAAATCCCAGTGGCAAGATGTGCCAAGCTTATAGAGACATAGCCCAAAAGACTTATAGCTGTAATTGCTGCAAAAGGTGGCTCTACAAAGTATTGGCTTTGGTGGGGTGAATAGTTATGCATGCTCAAGTTCTCTATTTTTTTGTCTCGTTTCTTTCACAAGAAAAAAATATTTTGCATCTTCAAAGTGGTAGGCATGTTGTGTAAATCAAATGATACAACCCCCCCAAAAAAATCTATTTTAATTCCAGGTTATACGGCAACAAAGTGGGAAAAATGCCAAGGGGGGTGAATACTTTCACAAGGCACTGTACTACCCCTCCCTTGTCACAACACAACTGATTGGCTCAAACGCATGAAGAAAGAAATTTCACGAATTAACTTTAACAAGGCACACATGTTAATTGAAAATCATTCCTCATGAAGCTGGTTGAGAGAATGCCAAGAGTGTGCAAAGTTGTCATCAAGGCAAATGGTGGCTATTTGAAGAATCTGAAATATATTTTGATTTGTTGAACACTTTTTTTGGTTACTACATGATTCCATATGTTATTTCATAGTTTTGATGTCTTCACTATTCTACAATGTAGAAAATAGTACAAATGATGAAGAACCCTTGAATGAGTAGGTGTGTCCAAACTTTTGACTGGTACTGTATATATACACAAATGTGGACACCCCTTCAAATTAGTAGATTTGGCTATTTCAGCCACAACTCGTCTGTCCTCAGTTGCAAACACTCACTACCGAGTTCCAAACTGCAATGTCAGCACAAGAACTGTTTGTCAGGAGCTTTATGAAATGGGTTTCCATGGCCGAGCAGCCGCACACAAACCTATGATCACCATGCGCAATGCCAAGCGTCGGCTGTAGTGGTGTAAAGCTTGCCGCCATTGGACTCTGGAGCAGTGGAAACGCGTTCTCTGGAGTGATTAATCACGCTTCACCATCGATGTCCGACGGACTAATCTGGGTTTGGCGGATGCCAGGAGTTACCTGCCCCAATGCATAGTGCCAACTGTAAAGTTTGGTGCAGGAATAACGGTCTGGGGTTTTTCATGGTTCGGGCTCTAGCCCCCTTAGTTCCAGTGAAAGGAAATCTTAACGCTACAGCACACCATTACCTTCTAGATGATTGTGTTTCCAACTTTGTAGCAACAGTTTGGGGAAGGCCCTTTCCTGTTTCAGCTTGACAACGCCTCCGTGCAAAGCGAGGTCCATACAGAAATGGTTTGTCAAGATCGGTGTGGAAGAACGTGACTGGCCTGCACAGAGCCCATCGAACATCTTTAGGATGAATTGGAATGCCGACTGCATGCCAGGCCTAATCGTCCAACATCAGTGCCCAACCTCACTAATGCTCTTGTGGCTAGATGGAAGCAAGTCCCCGCAGCAATGGTCCAACATCTATTGGAAAGCCTTCCCTGAAGAGTGGAGGCTGTTATAGCAGCAAAGGGGGACCAACTCCATATTTATGCCCATGATTTTGGAATGAAATGTTCAAGCAACTGTCCACATACTTTTGGTTCATGTAGTGCATCAGCACTACTTACTGCATTGTGGTGTTCTAAGCATATGTACGGTGAATTAAAAAAGGATTCACACCCCATTGACTTTTTCGATATTTTGTGTTACAAAATGGGATTAAAATGGATTTGTAATTTTTTGTCAATGATTTACATGTCAAAGTGGAAGAATGTTAGTGTTTTATTTTTCTTAAATTCTCTTGAATACATGTATTCAACCCCCTGAGTCAATACATATTAATCACCTTTGGCAGCGATTTTAAAGCTGTGAGTCTTTCTGGGTAAATCCAAGAGATTTAAAAAATATTGCAAATATTGTACATTCTTCAAGCTCTGTCTAGTTGGTCATTGCTAGACATCCATTTAAGTCTTGCCATAGAGTTTTGACTTAAATCAGCTTGAAAATCTAACTACACCACTCAGGAACTTTCAATGTCATCTTGGTCAACAACTCCAGTGTATATTTGGCTTTGTGTTTTAGGTTATTGTTCTGCTGAAAGGTGAATTTGTCTCCCAGTGTCTGTTGGAAAGCTGACTGAACCAGGTTTTAATCTAGTATTTTGCCTGTGCTTTGATCTATTCCGTTTCTTTTTATCCACCCCCCCCAAAAAAAAGTCCTTGCCGATGACAACCATGCCCATAACATGATGCAGCCACCACCATGGTTGAACATATGAAGTATGGTACTCAGTGATGTGTTGAATTTGCCCCAAGCATAGCGCTTTGTATTCAGGACAGTTAATTAGCCAATTTGTTTGCAGTTTTACTTTAATGCTTTATGGCAAACAGGATGCATGTTTGAGAAGAAAAAAAATTGTACAGGCTTCCTTCTCACTCTTGACATTTAGGTTAGTATTGTGGAGTAACTACAATGTTGTTTATCCATCTCCAGCTATCTCCTATCACAGGCATTTAAACTGTTTTAAAGTCACTATTGGCCTCATGGTGAAATCCCTGAGTTTTACTTCCTCTCCGACAACAGAGTTAGGAAGGACGCTTGTATCTTTGTAGTGACTGGGTGTATTAATACACCATCCAAAGTGTAATTAATAACTTCACCATTCTCAAAGGGATAATCATTGTCTGATTATTATGATTTTATTATTTAATGTACCAGTAGGTGCCCTTTGAGGCGTTGGAAAACCTCTCTGGTCTTTGTGGTTGAATCTGTACTTGAAATTCACTGCTCGACTGAAACGACTTTACAGATAATTGTTTATGTGTGGGGTACAGAGATGAGGAAGTCATTTAATAAACGTATCTAAACACATTGCACACAGTGAGTCCATGCAACTTATTATGCCACTTGTTAAGCACATTTTTACTCCTGAACGTATTTAGGCTTGCCATAAAAGGGGTTGAATACTTGAACTCAAGACATTTCAGCTTTTCATTTTTTTTATTAATTTGTAAACATTTCTAAAAACATAATTCTACTTTGACATTATGGGGTATTGTGTTGTAACAACAAAATGTTGATAAAGTCAAGGGACGTGAGTACTTTCTGAAGGCACTATGAATTTATCCCACAGGTTCAAAATGCAAAGCAACTGAACAGTGGTCTGAAACACAGGATGGAAGCGGGCATTGATGACTTCAGGCTGCCAGAGGTATGTGCCAAATGTTTAGATTTCAGTGAGAAAGGGACCTAGTACAACGCTTATTTCTCAAATGGTGTGCACAAGTTTGTTTATATCCTTGTTAGTGAGCATTTCTCCTTTGCCAAAATAATCCATCCACCTGACAGGTGTGGCATATCAAGAAGCTTATTAAAACAGCATGATCATTACACAGGTGCACCTTGTGCTGGGGGGCAATAAAGGGCCACTCTAAAATGTGCAGTTGTCACAAAACAGTGCCACAGATGTCTCAAGTTGAGGGAGTGTGCACAATTGGCACGCTGACTGCAGGAATGTCCACCAGAGGTGTTGCCAGGTCATTTAATGTTCATTTCTCTACCATAAGTGGCCTCCAACGTTGTGCTAGAGAATTTGATAGTGAGGCCGGTTGAACTTGTGTAACCAGGCCAGGACCGCCACATCCGGCTTCTTCACCTGCGGAAATGTCTGAGACAAGCCATCCGGACAGCTGATGAAACTCGTCGTCCTCACCAGGGTCTTGACCTGACTGCAGTTTGGCGTCGTAACTGACTTCAGTGGGGAAATGCTCACCTTCGATGGCTGCTGGAACACTGGAGAAGTGTGCTCTTTATGGATAAATCCCAGCTTCAACTGTACCGGCCAGATGGCAGACAGCATATATGGCGTCATGTAGGCGAGCGGTTTGCTGATGTCAACGTTGTGAACAGTGCCCCATGGTGGGGGGTTATGGTATGGTCATGCATACGCTACAGACAACTGCATTTTATCTATGGCAATTTGAATGCACAGAGATAGCGAAGAGATCCTGAGGCCCATCGTCTTGCCATTCAACCCGCCACTATCACTTCATGTTTCAGCATGACAATGCACAGCCCCATGTCGCATAAATCTGTAAACAATTCCTGGAAGCTAAAAAAAATTCCCAGTTCTTCCATGACCTGCATACTCACCAGACATGTCACCCACGACAGTGTGTTCCAGTTCCCGCCAATATCCAGCAACTTCGCACACCCACCGAAGAGTAGTGGGACAACATTCCACAGGCCACAATCAACAGCCTGATCAACTATATGCGGAGATGTCGCGCTGCATGAGGCAAATGGTGGTCGCACCAGATACTGACTGGTTTTCTGATCCAAGCCCCAACTTTTTTTTTTTTTTAAAGCTATCTGAGACAACAGATACATCTGTATTCCCAGTCATGTGAAATTCATAGATTAGGCCCTAATTAATTATTTTAAATGAACTGATTTCCTTATGAACTGTAACTCAGTAAAATCTTTGCAATTGTTACATTTGTTTTTGTTCAGTGTATAATACCAGGTATTCTTTGTCTGTTCTAGTGCAACCAAAAAGTTAATGCCCGCTGGACAACAGATGAACAGCTTCTGGCAGTTCAAGGTAAACCTACGTACTTTGTGCGTTTGTAGTCAGCTCATGTTCTTGTCCATGGCCCGTCAGTCTGTTTACCTCGTGCAATTTCAGAATATTTGTTGTTTCACCAGGTGTCCGGAAGTACGGCAAAGACTTCCAGGCCATTGCCGACGTTATCGGTAATAAGACGGTAGGGCAGGTAAAGAACTTCTTTGTGAACTACCGCCGCCGGTTTAACCTGGAGGAGGTGCTGCAGGAGTGGGAGGCGGAGCAGGGAACTGGCACCCCCAACGGTGACACTGCCACCTCTGGCGAGGAGGGGAAGAACAGCTCCAACACCCCTTCTGGGAAGAGTACGGACGAAGAGGAGGAGGAGGTGGTGGAGCGTTCCTTTATTCCCCTAAAACAAAACAATGTTTACCTTCCCAGAAACACCTTCTGTAATTTCGCTATAGTTAGCTATGGGAGTTGGCCTCCCACAAGCCCCCTCTGCATGCAGGTTTTTGCTCCAACAAATCTCTTAACACTGCAGTTTCATAAACATTCCTTCATAAAAAAGGTGTCTTAACATTATAATCAGGGCATAAGCAGTTATGATTGTGCCAAAGCTCCTAACAATGTTAGTTGTTTGTAGAAATATCTGAATGTGGTTGACTAATGGTCTTTTACTCCTTGCATGGTCTAGCTAAGTATTATTTCATAAGCAGTGGTAGATGACCATGCTATACAGTATAGAAAATAATCTAATACAAACACTGCATGACCAAAAGTATGGACAACTGCTCGTCGAACATCTCATTCAAAAATCATGGGCATAGGTCCCTCCTTTGCTGCTATAACAGCCTCCACTCTTCTGGGAAGGCTTTCCACTAGATGTTGGAACATTGCTGCTGGGACTTGCTTCCATTCAGCCACAAGAGCATTAGTGAGGTTGGGCACTGATGTTGGGCGATTAGGCCTGGCTCACAGTTGGTGTTCGATGGAGTTGAGGTCAGGGGTCTGTGCAGGCCAGTCAAGTTCTTCCACACCGATCTCGACAAAACAAATCTACACACAATACCCCACAATGACAGAGCAAAAACAGGTTTAGAAATGTTTGCTAATGTATTTTTTTTTTTAAACTGATCACATTTACATAAGTATTCAGACCCTTTACTCAGTACTTTGTTCGAGCACCTTTGGCAGCGAGTACAGCCTTGAGTCCTTGGGTATGACGCTACAAGCTTGGCACCCCTGTGTTTGGAGAGTTTCTCCCATTGTTCTCTGGAGATCCTCTCAAGCTCTGTCAGGTTAAATGGGGAGCGTCGCAACACAGCTATTTTCATGTCTCTCCAGAGATGCTTGATCAGGTTCAAGTCCGGGCTCTAGCTGGGCCACTCATGGGCATTCAGAGACTTGTCCCAAAGCCACTCCTGCGTTGTCTTGGCTGTGTGCTTAGGGTCGTTGTCTTGTTGGACTGAGGTCCTGAGCACTCTGGAAAAGGTTTTCATCAAGGATCGCTCTGTACTTTGCTCCATTCATCTTTCCCTTGATCCTGACTAGTCTCCCAGTCCCTGCTGCTGAAAAACATCCCCACAGCATGATGCTGCCACCACCATGCTTCACCATAGGGATGGTGCCAGGTTTCCATACGTGACGCTTGGCATTCAGGCCAAAGAGTTCAAGCTTGGTTTCATCAGACCAGAGAACCTTGGTTGTAATGGTCAGAGTCTTTAGGTGCCTTTTGGCAAACTCCAAGGGGGCTGTCATGTGCCTTTTAAGGAGTGGCTTCCGTCTGGCCACTCTACCATAAAGGCCTGATTGGTGGAGGACTGCAGAGATGGTTGTCCTTCTGTAAGGTTCTCCCATCTCCACAGAGGAACTCTGGAGCTCTGTCAGAGTGACCATCGGGTTCTTGGTCACCTCCCTGACCAAGGGCCTTCTCCCATGATTGCTCAGTTTGGCCGGGCAGCCAGCTCTAGGAAGTGTCTTGGTAGTTCCAAACGTCCTTCATTTAAGAATGGAGGCCACTGTTTTCTTGGGGACGTTCAATGCCTAGACACAATCCTGTCTCGGAGCTCTACGGACAATTCTTTCGACTTCCTGGCTTGGTTTTTCCTCTGACATGCACTGTCAACTGTGGCACCTTATATAGACAGGTGTGTGTGTGGACATGATTTGGAACGGCACGATCAATTGAATTTACCACAAGGTGGACTCAATCAAGTTGTAAAAACATCAAGGATGATCAATGGAAACATGATGCGCTCAATTTCGATTCTCATAGCAAAGCGTCTGAATAATATGTAAATAAAGTATTTATGTTTTTAATAGATTTGCTAAAAATTCTAAAGACCTGTTTTTGCTTTGTCATTATAGGTATTGTGTGTAGATGGGAGAATAACACATTTTTTTTTTTAAATCTATTTTAGCATAAGGCTGTAATGTAACACTGTGGAAAAAGTCAAGAGGTCCCAATACTTTTCCGAATGCACTGTATGCTGTAATGTATTGCCCATCTGTGTTTTGGTCTGAAATCCCAACTCACACCTCTCTCTTCCAGGGCCAGGTGACCCTCTCGTCAGGCCCTTCTCCCGCTGCCACTTCCTCTACAACTTTCCAGACCCTGGTGACGTCGTCGGCAACCTCGCTCAACCAGCCGCCCCCGCTCCTACGGCCCTCCCTGCCGGCCACCCCAGCCCTCCACAGGCAGCCGCCCCCTCTCCAGCKGCKGGCCCGCTTSCRKCABCCCCGGCCCGCGCTCAACCAGCCCCCCCCKCTCKTCCGGCCCTCCKACCCGCCGCCCCCGCGCCTCAATCCCCGGCCGCTTGCCCCGACCTCAGCCCCCACCTCCACAGGGTGCCCAGGCTCCAGCCAGCCGCCCCCCACCCTGGTGGGCATCCCATCGGAGACGCCGTCCTCCTCGCTGCACTAAGTGTGTGCAATGGCGAAGGAAGAAAACTGAAAAGTCTTGGTCGTTTTTTTTTTTTAACTTGGTCGTTTGTTTGCTTGTATTTTTCTTGACAATGATCTGTTGTTTTCCTGAAGGTCGTCAATCGTTGGTTGTTATGAGGAAATTATGTATATTAATGAGAAAAGTAAAACCGTTGAAGTTTTTAAAGTATATGTATATTAGGTTAGGTCTTAGTTTTTTTATTTATTTGAAATCACTTTTTTTTATTCACTCATCTTTAATAGACTTGCTTAGATGTTATGTGTTAGTGATGTTAAAGATTTACTAGAAGCATTGGTCCTTTTTGAAAGTGTTCTTGGCTTCTGGTTAATGTATATTTTACAAACTGGCAAAATTTGCAAGTAGTATATAAACAAAAGGTATATTGAAGACACTATGATGGACAATACACACAACTAGTGAAAAGGTGGCGTTGCCGTATTTCTGTTGGATTCTTTGATTTGCCGTAACGCATATTTGTTCTTTGAGCGAATATTAGACGTTGAACTTTTATATAAGCATTATTTATTTTTCTACTCGGTGCTATGGACTTGACTGATTTTTGCCTATGCCCAGTATAATAATAACCATTGTGTAAGTGCTCTTACACATCTAGGACAACTGTATTTACGTGATTTAATTGATCTAAACTGGAAGAAACCGATTGAAAAAAATGATGAAATTAACTTGTTTAATGTAATATTAAGCTACGAGGATGTCACTGTCAGTGAATTGATTGTTGTAGTCAGAGAGCCACATTTTCAGGAATTTGTTTCAATGATTTTCATTTAAGATATATTGAAGAACAAAATGTTTGACTTCTGTACAGTTGTGTAATTTGTTTGCTTCATTTTAAACCGTGATGATCATAACTTAAACAAAATCCAAAAGCGTGGTTTTAACGGTCGCCAGTCAGTAATTCCCAGTGTAAGATGTGGCATAGTCCCTAACATATCCATTCAAATATTTTTAACATGTTGTTTTCTGTTGTCTGTCCAGCTACGATCAATAGTTTTTTACCAAGTTTTGGGAATGAATTAGTGCCACTTCATGTTCGGGGTTGAAAGATTCCGTAAAATGTTATATGTTCTCCAGAAATCCTGGTTGGAAGATATCTGGAACGTTTCTCAAATTCTGCCTAATCACTGTTAAGGAATTGGAGGAGGAAATAGGCTAATTCACTACTGTACATAGTGACAAGCTTTAACATGTTGAAATGCGAACTTAAATGACCTTTGAACCACTAATACACTGAGTCATTAATCCTTTCCTGTGGAAATAATGTGGCCAGAAGTACGTATAATCATGGACATTGAGGACTTGCATTTTGCCTTAAAAATATATGACATTGTGTTTACTATGCTATTCGCTTGCCATTATTTCGGTCTCTCGTTGCACTTGCATTTCAATCAAGTGTCTTTCAAACATTTTTCAATTCCATGTCTACTGTAGTACATTTATTTGGTTTGTCTTTGTCCTATGTTGTCATAGTAAATTATTACATTTCCCTGCCTGCTTATATTGAAATGAATATTGCCCCAAAAATATAGCATACTAGTGCAATCCCAAATATACAACTAGAAATGTAGCATTGAAATAAAAAAAAACACATTTGGAATTGTTGCATAGTTTACCTTTAATTGATTTGTCTACTTTAGCCCAAATCATTTTATCAGCATCCAGCATTGTTTCTGCTATTTGATATGCCTAATTGACAATTTAATGGTTTCCCAAAATCATCACGCTTCAATGTAACTGCTGTGGAATAATTCTAAACAAATGCAATTAAGTAGTATAGTTAAATAGCATAGGCTTATGTAAATAATACCTCCACACTGGGCAGACATCAGTTGGTCTAGTTTTGGTTACCATGCCATTGGATTTAGGTTAAAGGTTGGGTGGGAAAAAAATATGCCCTTAAGTTGACTTTTTGCAAATACAGTCAGTTTCACGTTGATTCATCAGTTTTATAAATGGTTAAAATTACGTGGAAACAACGTTGATTCAACCAGTTTTGCCATGCATGTAAAAACATCAGCTGTGCTTCTTGGTGGTCTTGACTTACTAGGCCTAGGGCCTACATGACTCTGTTGTAATGTATTTGTTATATTAAAAAGCAGTGTCAATGTGCTCAACATTTCTAAATGTATGCATGTTATTTTCGACCACTTATTACATTTCCATATGCTCAAACGTGTAATATAGCAGTATTATAAGCACCACTGTGACGTTTGGGTTTGATAGAACTACTAGCTCCGTGAACTGTAGCCTATAGTTAAATTATCACAATGTATTTGAAAATAACTAGAAACTTCCCAATTTTTCAACTCTCAATTTCCAGCAAATACCATTTTAAACCTGTGGATGCATACAAAAGGGACGATTTCTTCAGCACCCTACCTCGATACGCTTCAGGGAGGCTATGCAAGGTGCCAAAACATACATTTTATTTTACCGCGTTTCAGGATACGATCATTTAAAGGGTGTGAACCGTGAACACAGTGCCATTACATTCACTTCCTGAAACATTTTCCGCTCATATAGAATTTGCGGCACGCCGAGTTGTGACGTATAGCCTGGGCTACACACTCCGTACTGTGCAGACGTTTTTGCCTTATGAATGTGGATGTAAATTACAAAAGTAAATCAAGAACATCGTCGCACATTCCGTTTTTAAAGACACGGTGAGAACGCACAAGGTAAGATCTGCCTGCTCAGATCTTCAATGCAACAGTTGTTAATTATGTAGGCTATGAAAACGAAAGCAAACTAATTTCAGTTTGCCTTTTTGACTAAACAATATAAATACAGAACTTCCTTGGATGTCGTCTTAACATTAAAATAATCTATTTTTATAATAATCATGATGTTTTCATCTATTGGAATCATAACTAATTATGCTGTTCTTCAGCAGTGGGGATTCCCCGATATTGTAGTGCTGCAAAGAGCGCATAATTCTGTTGCGGCTTTTTGTCTTTCTCAATATAACGTCAATGAATACCCTCGAACTGTTAATGTAATAAAACATAAGCCATGTTCTGCTTAAATTGTCCATGGTCTCATTAAGGATTTGCCGCGCACCATTACCGCGGGCTGCGAGGGGGTTACCCCAAAGACAGAATCGCTGGTTCCACCAACACTAAACCACAAACAAGGCTAGGGGGATTTCTGAAAGGGAGATTCTGATGAGACAATGCACGGACGACCCACGGTCCTTCATGGGTGCCGATTGAGAATCATAGGAATATTTTCCTTGATTTAACATTAAAACATGTTAGAAGATGGAAACTTTAC
The DNA here is from genome assembly GCF_002910315.2 of Salvelinus sp. IW2-2015. Lineage (NCBI taxonomy): Eukaryota > Metazoa > Chordata > Actinopteri > Salmoniformes > Salmonidae > Salvelinus > Salvelinus sp. IW2-2015. The sequence goes on from NW_019942817.1 coordinate 173,010, forward strand.
CACACACTAATGCCTTTCTGAACATCCCGACAAGCAGGGCTGTAGCTAGGGTCTGAGTTTTAGTGAGGTTTGGTAGCCCCCCCACCATTATTTCAATAGATGTTAATTCCGTTGAAGCTCATTAACTGCATTTCTATACAATTTAAAATCACTAAATTGCTATTTGGAGAACCTCAAAAATAAGCTAAAATGACCCCAGCCATTATAACATTGGTTGCTGTAGCTTCATTCACCTCAGTCGATCTACAAACATATACAGTTGAAGTCGGAAGTTCACATATACTTAGGTTGGAGTCATTAAAACTCATTTTTCAACCCCTCCACAAATTTCTTGTTAACAAACTAGAGTTTTGGCAAGTCGGTTAGGACATCTACTTTGTGCATGACACAAGTAATTGTTCCAACAATTGTTTACAGACAGATTATTTCACTTATAATTCACTGTATCACAATTCCAGTGGGTCAGAAGTTTACATACACTAAGTTGACTGTCCCTTTAAACAGCTCGGAAAACTCCAGAAAATGATGTCATGGCTTCAGAAGCTTCTGATAGGCTAATTGACATAATTTGAGTCAATTGGAGGTGTACCTGTGGATGTATTTCAAGGCCTACCTTGAAACTCAGTACCTATTTGCTTGACATCATGGGAAAATCAAAAGAAATCAGCCAAGACCCCAGAAAAAGAATTGTAGACCTCCACAAGTCTGGTTCATCCTTGGGAGCAATTTCCAAACGCCTGAAGGTACCACGTTCATCTGTACAAACAATAGTACACAAGTATAAACAACATGGGACCACGCAGCCGTCATACCACTCAAGGAAGGAGACGCGTTCTGTCTCCTAGAGATTAACATACTTTGGTGTGAAAAGTGCAAATCAATCCCAGAACAACAGCAAAGTACCTTGTGAAGATGCTAGAGGAAACAGGTACAAACGTATCTATATCCACAGTAAAACGAGTCCTATATCGACATAACCTGAAAGGCCGCTCAGCAAGGAAGAATCCACTGCTCCAAAACCGCCATAAAAAAGCCAGACTACGGTTTGCAACTGCACTTGGTGACAAAGATCGTACTTTTTGGAGAAATGTCCTCTGGTCTGATGAAACAAAAATAGAACTGTTTGGCCATAATGACCATCATTATGTTTGGAGGAAAAAGGGGGAGGCTTGCAAGCTGAAGAACACCATCCCATCTGTGAAGCACGGGGGTGGCAGCATCATGTTGTGGGATGCTTTGCTGCAGGAGGGACTGGTGCACCACGAAATAGATGGCATCATGTGGTAGGAAAATCATGTGGGTATATTGAAGCAACATCTCAAGACATCAGTCAGGAAGTTAAAGCTTGGTCGCAAATGGGTCTTCCAAATGGACATTGACCCCAAGCATACTTCCAAAGTTGTGGCAAAATGGTTTAAGGACAACAAAGTCAAGGTAGTGGAGTGGCCATCACAAAGCCCTGACCTCAATCCCATAGAAGATTTGTGGGCAGAACTGAAAAAGCGTGTGCGAGCAAGGAGGACTCAGTTACACCAGCTCTGTCAGGAGGATTGGTCCAAAATACACCCAAATTATTGTGGGAAGCTTGTGGAAGGCTACACGAAACATTTGACCCAAGTTAAACAATTTAAAAGGCAATGCTACCAAATACTAATTGAGTATGTAAACTTCTGACCCACTGGGAATGTGATGAAYGAAATAAAAGCTGAAATAAATCTCTATTATTCTGTCATTTCACATTCTTAAAATAAAGTGGTGATCCTAACTGACCTAAGACAGGGAATTTTTACTACGATTAAATGTCAGGAATTGTGAAAAACTCAGTTTAAATGTATTTGGCTAAGGTGCATGTAAACTTCCGACTTCAACTGTAGCATATTAGCTATACAATTAGCCACTACACCTTAACTCGCATCAACTCAGCACCGGAATTCAAAACTATCATTTTATATGTACAGAGGGATCTGTTGGCAGAAAAAGTATTTTATTAACAAAAAGGTCAACAAATAAGTTTGCATTACAGATATGTTGTTGCAGTTTTACAGCCAATTTCCTGCAATTCTACACGTTTTGCCATGTTTGTATGATATGAGTGAGAGTGACTACCAGAATGAATGTGGGCTCTTGGAGATCAGGACACCTGGGTACATGCTTTGCGTTCCCGGGTCGGTAATTCAGCCATGACAGTTTAGCTGGCTAGACTAACGACTAATTTACCAATCTAAAAAAAGGTTAACAGTCATGGTCTAATTAAGTGACTGTCAGTCAGTGACAATGTATTTTTTTGTTTTCAAAAATATTACAGGAGGTCCAGACCCTCGGTGTCCTCATATGTAGCTATGGCGTTGGTTATAAGTCCATGTGAATAAACTCATTAAAAAGATAGGTTTGTTTTAAAATGTGGGGATTTTACATAAACCCCTCCCCCTATTTACTAAACACTTTCATGCACAAATGTTGGGCCTATATCTCATTATGGAGAGCTTTGAATGGGATTTTCTGAATGTCAAAGTCATGCAGGTAGTCAGTCAATTGCAGGACTTCTGGAATAGGAAATGTTCATGTCAACAGACTCTTTGTAGATGTACATTTGCATAGGTCTACAAACTGTCCAACATCTACCGCACACCTGTCAGTCTACAGGTTGCCATGGCAACAGAGGAGAGTGACCCGAGTGGATCCGGAGGACTCTCCAGGCAGAATTCGGGAGTGGCGGGACCGTGGGAATCGGACTTGACTGCAGTGCAGCACAGTTTGAAGTTTGTGAAGAAGCTGGAAGAGCACTATGTTTGTCCCACCTGTAAAGGAGTAGTTCTCAACCCACACCAAACTGGCTGCGGACACATCTTCTGCTACCGCTGCATACAAGGACTCCTGTAAGAATAGTAGTGATAATAAAACAGCCATTTACTGCATGTTATGTGTTCATATACACAGTGAGATTTATTTGGGGGGGGGGGGTATGACTTTGGGTCAAATCCATTTTAATTCCAGTCAATCTAGGAGTTGAATCGAAATTCTATTTGCGATTTGAAAATGGTCCTTTCCCCTCTGAAGATTGTATTATTGTTCAAGTAAAAAATTACTCCAAGCTGACTGAAATTGAACTGGAATCAGCACTCAATTGTGCAAGATCTGTCACAACTCAATGGGGAAGTTCAGGATTTTACAATTTGAAGTGGTCTTGTGTGGCTCAGTTGGTAGAGCAGAGCGCTTACAACGCCAGGGTTGTGGGTTCGATTTCCATGTGGGACCAGTATGGAAATGTATGCAGTCACTACTATAAGTCGCTCTGGATAAGAGTGTCTTCTAATTGTAAGTTAGGTGGTTTCTCACCCTGAAAGTAGTCCATGGGCCAGGAGAAACGAATCCATGGTTTGGTTCTTTTTTTAAAACAGCCACTGCAAACTTCAGACACCACAAGATTGGAAATGAAAGCATTTGAGCATTGTTTTTTTTTTTAAATGGCCACATGACCATAAAGTAACATCAAACCAAATATGGAGTGGATTGTAGTTGATTTCAGGTGATTCAGCCTTTAAATATATACATTTTAAAATTTGTGAATTAATCAAGTTATACAATTCTGAATTCACTCTTTAATCATGTGTTAGCCCATTGAGCTAAAGGGCCATTCTTTGATACTGTAGGTAGCATATGTCATAAATGAAAAGTCAGCAATCATATTGAAATGTGATGCTCTCTTTTGTGCAGGGAAAACTCCCCAGCCACCACCCCTGCCTGTCCTTTGGACAGAGGTTTGATCAAATCTGATGAGGTGAGATTCAGAAACCATGGTTCATTTGGGAAGAAAGCTAAATATATCAAGAAATACTTTATTCAGAATTACTTTCGCAGTTTTACTGATAACACAACTGATGTCTACTTTGTATTTTCATTGGTACATAAAAATATTTTGGGGGTTTTACTTTTCATGAAACTTTAAAAGACACCCAACCTACTTAATTTGTAAGACAAACGATTTTATTGACAGAAATTAAACAAATCATGAGTTTCTTGAAATGTAAAACAATACTACACAATTGTTACCGTTTCCTGCAGGTTTTCCAAGACAATTGCTGCAAAAGGGAGATCTCAAATTTAGAAGTTTACTGCACAAACTCCCCCAACTGCTCCCACAGAATGACATTATGTCGGTTGCAGGTAAATCCCACAAGACACCACAAGTACCCAATGTTACCCGTTGCTGTAGTAAATACGAGAGTATTTCCGCCAGCTAAAACAGGACTGTAAAATAAATCATTAACAAATGCTCAGACAACAACACGACCAAACATTTGATACGTGATACATTCCCTCTCTCTCTCTCTCTTTCTCAGGAGCATCTACAGGCATGTCAGTTTGAGTCATTGCAGTGTTCCAATGCAGGCTGCAGTGAGATCATGCAACGTAAGGACCTGCAGGAGCACCTCAAAATCAGCTGCTCCTATCGTATGGAGCCCTGTCACTACTGCAAGCATCCTTACACATGCTGCCAACTCGAGGTGAATGCCAGAGGAATTGACTGTTTTATAACAGTCTGTTTTAATATGTTCTTACTCTTGCAATGGTCAGGGTTGAAGTTTTATGATATAAATGAGGACTTTCGATGTGCCGTTGTACCCAGGCGGTTTATTTGGGATTTTCTAAGATGGTGAAACGGTCCTCATGCTCAACATAGTATTTTTACTTGGTTAAGAAACCCATAACTAGCCTACTGATTTTGCCGCACCCGTTATGTCTAGGTGTCTTAGGCCTAGGTAACCGGATTTAAGTGCATATACAGTACATGGGAAATAACTGTATGCACCTAGGTGTTGAATGCATGTACCCGGGACACAGCTACCTTAACTTAGGTCCAAGGCCAGCTCCGTCTTGATCTTTTGGTCAGCCAGTCCAAGCTATTATTATTTGTTCAGATGGTGACAAAATAAATATGTACAAAAACCAAACTACGAAAAGGCCTGCCCATTCAAAAAGGTTAACTAACACAAAGAAACAAACAAAAGGGTGTCTGGGGGCTTCTGGCCTCCTCTCTTTCTCTCAGACTGACAATCACTTTAATTGGCTGCACCTGATGTGTTTCTCAAGGCTTAGCTCAGCATCTAGACCTGATTGCTGCCACCTGGTGATGGAGTGTGGAAGTGTATCCTGGAAATGTGTTGCCTAACTGTGCTAACGCTATGCTACCACCCATATCATAACAAGTAATATTAAGGAATTGGATTGTCCTTCAACTGTGTTCCCCCTCTGCACTACATTTAGCCAAAGATTATTTTTACAGTCTGGGAATTACATACAGTAATTCTCCCAACAGGTGGCGCAAGTGACTTGAATATATGTTTGAATCCCTCACACTTACTGCAGTCTCTTAAGAGTTCACAAAACTACAAATGCCTTTGACAACACTTGAACGAAGCTCTTTTCAGTCTATTATGATATGATACTGTAAGTCACTAAGAAGGAACATCCTTCTTAATAATCACTTCTTATTTCTGTTCGGACTCCACCAGGATCATGAGAGGCATTCATGCCCAGAGGTTGAAATCAAGTGCCCCAACAAATGCTCCCAGATGATTAAAAGATGCATGGTGAATATTCAGATATGACCATAATATTTGTTTTATTTGCTGAATGTATTGTTGTTTGAAGAAGGATTTTCTATATTCCTTGACATTTTGCCACAAGCACATACACTGATTGTACAAAACATTAGGAACACCTGCTCTTTCCATGACAGACTGACCAGGTGAAAGCAATGATCCCTAATTGATGTCACTTGTTAAATCCACTTCAATCAGTGTAGATGAAGGGGGGAGACAAGTTAAATAAGTATTTTTAAGACATGGATTGTGTATGTGTGCCATTCAGAGGGTAAATGGGCAAGAACGGGGTAGGTGCCAGGCACACCGGTTTGAGTATCAAGAACTGCAACGCTGCTGGGCTTTTCACGCTCAACAGTTTGTCTGTATCAAGAATGGTCCACCACCCAAAGGACATCCAGCCAACTTGACACAACTGTAGGAAGCATTGGAGTCAACATGGGCCAGCATCCCTTTGGAATGCTTTCGACACCATGTGGAGTCCATGCCCCAATGAATTGAGGCTGTTCTGGGGGGAAAAGGGTATGAAACTCAATATTAGAAAGTGATCCTAATGTTTTGTACACTCGGTGTATAATACACTGTACAGCTGTTTGTAAAACTGTATGAGTGTGTAGAACTCATTTGGTTCCTGCTTCTACATCTCACCCAATCTCACTTATCCTTCTCCGTCTGACTTCTCCCCTCACTTTTTCACTTTTTATACCCTCCCCGACTAACACCTCTTTGCTTTTAATGTACTCTCTCTCCATCACACAGCTTGAAGACCATGCTGACCAGTGTCCTGAGGTGCAGACGGACTGTGTTTTTAAGAAATACGGCTGCTTTGTCCGGGTTGGTGGACATATTCTCCCACTCTCTGTGCTTTGGAATCTAATTCTACGCCAACGGAAATCTAGTTGTAGTCGATCAATTGATCGGTTGGGCTGGAAGCTCCAAAGTTGCAATGATTGCATTCTCAATGGGTCAAAGTCCTTATTCGACCCTCTTGGATGGGTAGTGGCTGACACAGATGTCGTGTGGTGATAAAACGACAGCCTTGTAACAATTCACCACAATAAGAAATGTCTATACGGTCTCCAGAGTATCTGTCTGAGTGTCAGAAATGAACAAAAATATATACGCAACATCCACTATTTTACTGAGTTACACATAAGGAAATCAATCAATTGAAATAAATCAATTAGGCCATGGGTGGTCATGGGAGGGCATAGGCCCACCCACTTGGGAGCCAGGCCCAGCCAATCAGAATGAGTTTATCCCCACAAAAGGGCTTTATTACAGACAGAAATACTGTCCGGGTGGCTGGTCTCAGACGATCCCGCAGGTAAAGAAGCCCGATGTGGAGGTCCTGGGCTGGCGTGGTTACACGTGGTCTGAGGTTGTGAGGCCGGTTGGATGTACTGCCAAATTATGGCTTATGGTAGAGAAATTAACATCAAATTATCTGGCAACAGTTCTGGAGGACATTCCTGCAGTCAGCTTGTCAAATGCACGCTCCCTCAAAACTTGAGACATCTGTGACATTGTATTGTGTGACACAACTGCACATTTTAGAGTGGCTTTTTATTGTCCCTAGCACAAGGTGCACTTGTGTAATGATCATGCTGTTTAATCAACTTCTTGATATGCCACACCTGTCAGGTGGATGGATTATTTTAGAAAAGGAGAAATGCTCACTAACAGGAATGTAAACAAATTTGTGCACAAAATTTGAGAGAAATAAGCTTTTTGTGCATATGGAACATTTCTGGTATCTTTTATTTCAGCTCATGAAACATGGGACCAACACTTTACATGTTACGTTCATATTTTTATTCAGTAATGGTAATAGGTGTTTATATGAACTAGTCCTATACATTACAACCAAAAGACACAGATATGAATTTGTCTTGGTTCAACAACAGCCTTACCCATCGTGACAAGTTAATGTCAATACAGTATGTATAATGAGTGTTATAATTTGTATGTCATTGTTTGGCATGTCATTCCTAAACATGTCTAGACATGATAGGCAGTTGTATGGCAACAGATGATTGCCATACAACTAATTGTTATTTCTTTCTGTGTGGACAGGAGAGGAGAGCCCAAGTTCAAGTCCATGAGGAAACCGCTCTCAATGACCATATCCTCCTGGTTCTGGGGAGCAACACCAAGCTGGAGACACAGGTAGGACCGATCACTACCCAGAACCTTTCTCAAGTTAGGATTCAGCCCTTATAGTGCCTAGATCAATGTACCAAAGGGCAAGTTGTACCTGGAGACTGACCATTCCTCTGACCCGGCAGATGGCAATCCTCCAGCAGGAGGTGCTGCTGAGGCACAAGGAGCTCCAGGAGAGGAGCCGCCAGGTCAGCGGTCTGGAGAAGGAGGTCCGCCCACTGGCCCAGCAGGTCAGCCGATGTGACAACACCCTGTCTGCAGTACAGGTAAGAAGCAGTACTGTATTGTAACCAATACAACACCCAGAGGCCTGGCTGGTCTAGTGGTAATGTTGCAGCATTTCTACAGTGTAGGTATAGGTTTGAATCTGGCCTACTGCCCTTTTACACAGCCACTTCTCTCTGTTCAATCAAATCTGAAAACACCTTTAAAATGATTTATGGAAACAATGCACTCTGTTTGCAGTACAGGTAAGAAGCACTGCTGTTGCTGTTAATGGAACCCAAAGCAGGAATCATTCATTCACACACTGCACTTAATATAATCCTTTGGTCATAGGAATCAAAACTTTAGGATTCTCACAAGAGGAGAGACGACCTTGATTGTGTTTGAGGGCATGCAACAGAAAACGTTTTAAAACATTTTGTTTGGTGCCTTTGTTTGGTGCCTTATGAACACTACCCATGTGAATAGCAGTACTGAAAATAAAGTGTTACCGTTTTCTGGTCGTGCGTGTACCAGAGGTCTCTGGAGGAGCAGAGGGATCACATCTCCAGCGTCCAGCTCCAGCTCGAGGAGCTGTCCAGTGTGTTTGGCCCTGGTGTGGCCCGGGAGGAACTGGGCCAAATCAGAGCGTCCCTGGACGCCCTCAGACAGCAGGTGTCCGTCACGGAGGGGCTCAAAGACCACCTGGGTGAGTGGAGGGGGTCCTTAATGGTCTGGGTGAACTAAAGGTGGATTAGAGATCATTATTATGGTTTCCACCGACAGTAAGCCCATGAAGTGTGAAAAGTGGGTCTTGTGAAATGTAACTGGCACTGGGTTATTTGAATTATGGTAAAACTGCCTCTGTCTTTGGCAGAATTCAAGTAACTCAGTGGTTACCAATCCCGGGTTACTGGAAGACGCAAGACTTTTAGGGCAATAAGCTAAAGTCTCCAAGGCTTGTAACAGATTATGGAAAGACTCAAAACTGTTAGGCCAATGATCTTAAGTCTTTAAGGCTTTTAAGCGATTGTAAGCAAATAATTAACATTGTAGTGACATGGATTAATGAAAGTATAAAAAATTCCATCGCCCATCTTTCCCCCAGGGGAGTTGAAGGAGACCTACATGCGCCACTCGCGCCTCCTCAGCATCCATACGGCGCAGCTGGAGTGTAACGAGGAGCACTTCAGAGAGCTCGAGTCCACCTCATACGACGGCAAGCTCATCTGGAAGCTCCGCGACTACCGCAAGAGGAAGGAGGCCGGGTCTCAAGGCCAGGGACCGTGCCTGAGCAGCGCGCCCTTCCACACGGGCCGCAGTGGCTACAAAATGGCCGCCAGGGCCTACCTGAACGGTGACGGGGCCGGCCGGGACACCCACCTGTCTCTCTACGTGGTCCTCATGAGGGGTGACTTCGACCCCCTCTTGCCCTGGCCCTTCAGACAGCCTGTGTCATTGTCAGTGCTGGACCAGAGCGGCACCAACAACCACCTGACTATGAGTTTCAAACCCGACCCGGAAAACACTAGCTTCCACCGGCCCGGCTCGGCCGCTGCAACCTCCACCGCCCCCACCAACGTGGCCTCTGGTTTCCAGTGCTTTGCCTCGCATGCCCAGCTGGAGACACCTAAGAACGCCATATACGTGAGAGACGATACGCTCTTTGTTAAGGTCAAAGTAGACACGAGTGGTTTGGAGGACTTGTAGAGAGGCCTTAAAGAACTGGTTCGAGATCATTTCAAAAACAGTTAGCTAATGCTACGAAGCTCAGTGCAGGCCAATGCCTCAGCTGTACTCCAAATTTAGCAAAGTAAGCAAACAGAAAGTGTCAGCAAGTCCATGCATTTTTCCCCAGATACTGAAACGATAAAGCAATACAGATATTGCAGTGAAGTATTTACTTCTTTTTTTATTGCTTTAGCCTTGTCTGCAGACTGCTTGTATGTGTTCACTGAGGATTCAAGTGTTAATGCTCCCCACAGATATTGTATTTTGTGTTTAAGTCCTACAATCAGAGAGCATGCAATCTATTAATTGTCAATTGATGACATCTCAGGGATTTTAATGGACAGCTGTTAAAAAGTAGTTGATGTAATTGTAATAACTTTACTGAATAAGCCAATATACCGTACATGTTGAAGGTTTATATAAATTATTGTAAATTATTTAGAAATGTAAACATCATAAAAGTAAGAATGCTTATTCATTAAAGTTATTATAAAGTGTTACCATTGATGAGTGAATTGTTTCATGCTTTTTTCCTTCAATTGATTCATGAATTGTTACATGTGTTTTTCCTTAAATTTTGTGGTACATGCATAACAATCATCCATGTGTTTTGTTTGTATTGAACTGTTTATCAATGACTATGTTTCTGCATTGTTTAAAGTAGTTAGGGTTACCAAATGGGTAACCAAATGTGCTTGTTCTAGAAGTGATGAGTAGAGTTGAAGTGACATATTATTTTGAATGCTATAAAGTAAATAAAAGTATGAAAATGTATTGTATAGATAAAATGGCTATTAAAATAAAAGTAATAACAATTTAAATGTGTGTAAGTTCTATGTCATTGTGTTACCACCTTGAAAATAAGACCTATAAGGACCTTGAATTCCCTCCAATGGCCAACTTATTGGGGGAAAGGTCTATATTAAAGAAAATTATTAGCTAATCACACCCTTTTAGTCGTTTTTTTACATTCCAATGAGGATCTGGTGTCTAAATAAAAAATGTAGTTTGTTTTTTACTAAATGTCATGCCCAAATGCCATTTCAACAACAACTGTGATAGAACAATTACATATTTACCTGATTTGTTTGATATTAATATACTTAACAGTATGACATTTATGTTCTATTAAAATGTCTGTGTGAACTGAGAGGAGCCTAAAAACCTACAGCTGGCATTCCATAGATAAATGTGGTGGGTGTAATCAAGAGAGAGAGCCTGGAGGAATTAAACAAAACCCTTATTGTGGCAGAGGCAAATGACCACAGGATAAACCCAAAGGGGCTTATGGTGCCCCCAATCTGCATGGGAGGGGTGGATCCAGCCATGACTTAGTATCAGTTATATAAAAACTCTGCATGGCTGTAAATGTTCGGCTACTCGGCCCAACAGTCAAGAGTGTTGGGTTGACTAGTCTCATTATTGCAATAATTAATGAATATTAAATAAAGATGATTGTTTGAAGAAATGACAAAGTCTCTTTCAGTATGAATTTTCCACGACACAACCCATTCATGGTAAACACTGTGCATGTTGGCTCAAACGTAAATTAACTTTAAAAGTCAAATGCAATGTGCTGCTTTATACCGTGTATTGTATTGAATGCAACAAAATGGCACTCGAGCACAACAAGAAAAAAATATTTAACACTTTAACCATTGTTTAGTGGACTACACGAATCCAAACAATAGTATTGCAGCACAAGACAAATTAACTAATTCCGGAAACCTAGTAGTTACCAATTATTAGCCATAAGTTAATTGTTTGAGTTGTTTAATTTTGCTCTCTTTCAGAGATACAGCAAGCTATCTTTAGAATATCTTGCCACACTGAGAACTAAGCATACAACAAACAGTTGTTGTATAATGAGGGAAGGCATGATCATTTGGTCTCACAGAAAGCTAAAGTTGATATACATTAGATTTTTGCATTAAAACTGTTCTCATTATTCAATACAGCTATTTATCAATGAATGTATAATGTTTGGCTCCATATTTTGTCGGCTGAGGCTGCAGATCCGAAGGTAACCGCCCTGTTCCGCCCTGTCAGCTCCTCTGGAAGCCTCTTCCCCCGAGCTGATGATCCGAATCACATCCTGGCAATGTGTTTCTTTACCTCTACTTTACCCACCAATTTCTGTGGTCACCCTACCTTCCCATTTCTCACTGTCAATTGTGAACGATAATTATATTTACCAGTGAAATGACAATGCAGAATTTTCATTCCAACCATTTGATCCCAATACGTTTCATGGGAATGCGCATTAGATCTTCTTGAATTATATGCAGTGTTGTTTCAAAGTAATGTGTTTTATTTGAAGTTTGTTACATGCTTTTTTCCCCTTACATTGTGTTTACATGCATAACAACACTTATGTGCATCACATCCCGTTGTGAGATGCCATTCATTTGTCCTGCTATGCCTTTGATAGAGATTGGCGGGGAACAATCTTAAGTAACATTTTCCTACGTACTGTATCTGAAACCACTGTGGGATGGACATGAACCTCCACAATGACAGTGTGTGCGGGTCATTATTCTTATGACTGTGTTAATACTCTACCGCTTCTTTCTCCCGGATCCGGGATCCTCCTCATCAAAAAAGCTGACTAGCATAGCCTAGCCTAACGCGACAGGGATATCATATAATATAATTTTCATGAAATCACAAGTCCAAAACAGCAAATGAAAGATAAACATCTTGTGAATCCAGCCATCATTTCRGATTTTTWAAATGTTTTACAGCGAAAACACAATATGTATTTCTATTAGSTAACCACAATAGCAAAAGACTCAACCGCATATTTTCACAATTTTTRTACCGCATAGGTAGCTATCACAAAACCGACCAAATAGAGATATAATTAGTCACTAACCAAGAAACAACTTCATCAGATGATAGTCTTATAACATGTTATACAATAAATTTATGTTTTGTTCGAAAATGTGCATATTTGAGGTATAAATCATAGTTTTACATTGCAGCTACCATCAAAAATATCACCAAAGCAGCCAGAATAATTACAGAGAGCAACGTGAAATACCTAAATACTCATCATAAAACATTTATGAAAAATACATGGTGTACAGCAAATGAAAGATAAACATCTTGTGAATTCAGCCAATATTTCCGATTTTTTAAGTGTTTTACAGCGAAAACACAATATAGCATTATATTAGCTTACCACAATAGCCAAACACACAAATGCATTTATTAGCAGCAAAAGGTAGCGATCGCAAAAACCAGCAAAAGATATAAAATTAATCACTAACCTTGACCAACTTCATCAGATGACAGTCTTATAACATCAGGTTATACAATACACTTATGTTTTGTTCGAAAATTTGCATATTTAGAGCTGCAAARCGGGGTTATACATTGTGAATATGTAGCATCGATTCACCAGAATGTCCGGAGCTAGTTTGGACACTCACCTAATCTGACCAAAGAAATCATCATAAACTTTACTAAAAAATACATGTTGGACAGCAAATGAAAGATACACTGGTTCTTAATGCAACCGCCGTGTTAGATTTTTAAAAATAACTTTACCATAACAAACAGCTTACGTTATAGCGAGACAGCGCCCGCCAAAACGGCGGATAATAGGACTCAACATTTTACACAGAAATACGAAATAACATCATAAATTGTTCTAACTTTTGCTGAGCTTCCATCAGAATCTTGTACAAGGAGTCCTAGGTCCAGAATAAATCGTTGTTTGGTTTTAGAATGTCCTTCTCTCTTGTCGAATTCGCTCCACAAGGCTAGCCAATGTTGATGACGTTCCCAATTTCTCTCGACGCAGAGAACGGAAAACTCCAAAAGTCCCATTAAACGTTGAATAAACTGATGAAACTCGGTTGAAAAAACCTACTTTATGATGTTTTTCTAATATGTATCAAATAAAAACAAAGCCGGAGATATTAGCCGTGTATAGCGAACGCTTATCATAAGACAATATGGAGGTGCTTCCCGCGCCTAGGTAGAGAAAGGAAATTCTGGACACGTCATTCCAAGAGCTCTTGTTCGACCTCAGATCAAGCTAGACACCCCATTTTACCTTCCACTGCCTGTTGACATCTAGTGGAAGGCGTATGCAATGCATGCATATCCATAAATATAAGGCAATTCAATAGGCAGGCCCTGGAACAGAGCATCGTTTTCAGATTTTTCACTTCCTGTCTGGAAGTTTGCTGCAAAATGAGTTCTGTTTTACTCACAGATATAATTCAAACAGTTTTAGAAACTTGAGTGTTTTCTATCCAATAGTAATAATAATATGCATATTGTACGATCTAGAATAGAGTATGAGGCAGTTTAATTTGGGCACAATTTTTTCCAAAGTGGAATCCCATATTGACAAGAAGTTAACGGTAAAGCAACATTATGTGAGCTTTCGTGTAAAAACATTATGGGATGCCAATGCATAATAAAAAGGACACTTCAGAAACAGGTATGCAGCTCTATTATACATTTCTATGGGAATGGAGTGCTTTTCTGGGTAAATACTGAAATAACAAGGCTGGGATTCAATCCGAGGCACGTTACAGAGCAGCGAACTAAGCAAAAGAAAATGTATGTGATCTATGAGAAAAAAAGTCTTTAAAAAAGTGCATTACCGGCTAGTACGCTGCTCCATTATGGAATCCCGGCCTAAGCCTTAAAAATAATGGAAGAGTAACAACACATGTGAATGGACCCCAACAACTATATTTATGAATTAATGGTGCTAGTTTATTCAAAAAAGCTGACACGTTTCAACCGTAGTCTTGTCAAAATGACAGCCTTGTCATTCTGTCTGACTCTACAGAAGCACATGGTTCTACTTTACAGAAATATGAAAGCAAATATATACAGTACATGTATGTAAATGCCTTAAATCTCATAAAGTTCAGCACATCAGATTGGAACATTTGGGGAAAAAATGATGACAGACAGATCCAGTAACTTTGGGCAGGTGCTAGAAGTCAAAGTAAATGTTAAACAAAAAGTACAAGTAGACATGGCACACAGATCTTGTGGTTTAAGGAAACAAATGTTAACATTTCAACATATACCTATGGTAGATAAATTACAAGATTATGTTATAATACTGTTTATGAATCGAATAGCTATGATGAGTACTCTCTCATCTGTGTCTGTGGGACTGAGTTGGGCCTCTGGAGCTTGAGCTTACAATTGATTCATGACTTGGTGATAAAAACCTACAGCTGGCACTCCATAGATAAGATGTGGTGTGTGTGACCCGAGATAGAGATAGCCTGGAGGAGTAGAACAATCCCTTATAGTGTCTAATCATTCCTGCATCTGGGAAACGGCACCAGGTGCAGATGACCACAGGATGTCTCGATCAGCATGGGGGGAGTGGAACCAGCCATGACTAAGCATTTTTAGGTCTCCTACTGTATATAAGATCTGTTTTTTCATTAAAGGTTAAGCTCTCGGCAACACACACTTCAGAGTGTGTGGTCGACCAGCTTAATTCTAATTAATCAATATTAAATAAAGATGATTGTTTTAAGCAATGACAAAGTCTCGCTCAGCACTATGAATTTCCACAACAAAACTTTAAAAAGGGGCAATCTGCAGTTGCTACATCCAATTTGGAAATATATTATAAGTGATATATACCTGTTGATTCGTGAAGAATATATTTTATAAATGCCATGAGCTCATAGTTAAACTGTTGTACCCCTTCAGAACCCCAAATATAAGCTTGTTTTTTGGGTTCTGATTGGGTACGACAGTGTATCTAAGCTCATTCAAGAATCAACAAGTATATATCACTAATGTATAAGTCCTCCAATGTTTTGTTATCTTGGATGATCCGTCCTTGCATTCATAGCTTTGTCTATGAATTCGAGAGTGGTTACATTTCTCCAGGCTGACTGCTTTGTTATGTGGATTTCCCCTTTAAAGGGATAGTTTAACCTCATTATAGGTTTCCTTATCTTCAGACAAGGTAATACAGCAATCCTGCTTTGTTTTAGGGTCCCTGGCCACTGTCTCTAAATGCTAACTTTTTAGCATGTGTGACCCAACAACAATCCCGTATATCAGCATTTTTCGTGTTCCAAATCTTATAGTTGAACTTAATTGAGCTACATAAGCAATTTCAGACACTTTAGGATGATTTGGACATGAAACGTGAACAATTATTAAACTACGACAATATTTGAAATGTAATAGGGCAGACATCTTACACAGAACAATAATAGTTTGGGATGGTTTACAGGAAAGTCGTATAAGCCTTTTGGAATCTACGATTGAATACATTAATACGCATGCCTTACTCTATTGGAACAGATACACCCGTGAAGATCGGAGAGGATTGGACCGATATACGCACACACCTACCTCACTGATATGATATCACTGTCACAGCCACCTCTGATTGTCAGATCCGTATATCACAGTTTAACTTCCAAACAGTGTTTATGAGTGTAAATGTGTGTATTGTTGTCACAGAAAGCTAAAGTTGATATAGATTTTATTTTAGCATTAAAAACAACTGTTCTCAATATTCAATAAAGGCTATTTATTAATAAATGTATAATGATTGGCTGCATATTTTGTTGGCTGAGGCTGCAGATCCGAAGGAAACCGCCCCCTTGGAGATACGAATCATGTTCTGGACGTGTTTCTTTACCTCTACTTTAAGCACCAATTTTGTGGTCACCCTCCCTTCACATTTCTCAAAGGGAGGGTGACCTGTGAAATGCCAATGCAGCATCTGCCTGCCAACCATTTGATCTTAATCAAGTTTCATGGGAATACGCATTAGATCTTCTTGGATTGTGTACAGTTGTTGTTTCGAAGTACAGTGTTTCATTTGAATTATGTACAGGGAGCGAATTTTAGAGCAGATGGTGTTAAACTGTAGCATACCTGTGTTTTGTTTCAATCAAAACACATTTTGCCGCTGCCGGTGACGCAACTTAGGAAATGGCTGCCTAGTTTTTCGTACTGCACATCGGTTGAGTATTTCCCCCCCTAAATTCAAGTATTTACTCTGAGCATTATAATAACTTGCGCAAAATGGAAAACCGGAAAATAAGAAAAGGTCGCGGAGCTACAACAACAGCCCGTGACAAGACAACAGAAGATATAATCGTCGATGAACCCGAGATGGCTAATGCTAGCGCAAATAAGATAGAAGCAGCAAAAGAACCCTTATTTCGTGAGGTGATGAAGGAGGAAATGCGCGAGGCGCTCACAGGCTTACGAGAGGAACTTCGAGAAGATGTAAGAAAATAACTAAATGAGTTCAAGAAGGACATTAACCAGAAACTTGAAGAAAACAAATTAGAACTTCACAGCATATCTACAAGAATGGGGGACGCAGAACAGTGCATTGGGGAAACGGACACATGGAACTTCGCAGTCAAGGAAATACTTGAACAGTCACTGAAAAGCCAACACACACTACAGGCAAAAGTGACAGAACTCGAAGGTTTCTCACGTCGAAACAACATTAGACTTTATAACGTGGTAGAGGGCGCAGAAAAAGACTCTATGCCCAACTTCATGGAGGGTCTATTCAAGGACATACTTGAAGACGACATTGACCTGGGAATCGAGAGAGCACACCGAGCTCTGGCCTCAAAACCCCCCAGCGGCGCCCCACCAAGATCCATAGTAGTACGGTTCCTAAAATTCTTAGTCAAAGAGAAAGTCTTACATGCAACCTGGAAAAAGCCTGTTAGCTTCCAAGGCCAACGAGTGTTCTTTGATCATGACTACGCGGGAGAGATACTGAAAAGAAGGAAAGAATACACCCCCATTAAGAAAGCACTTAAAGAGAAGGGTATTCGCTTCCAAACACCATTCCCGGCAAAAATGCGGGTATTTCTGGACCGGGTATTTCTGGAAAATGGCCCGGTTACATACGAGCATGCAGACGAGGCGGCTGAGGACCTGAAGTCAAGGGGCTTTCCAGTGGAGTATACCGCCAGGAGAAAGGCGACATCACCAGCGGAAAGACTCGAGCAAGCTCTCCCATGGATCGTTGTCGACAAGCAGGGTCATGGAGAAAGAGGGAAACCATCTCGGCGAGAGGACGTTCACATCCGAGAGAGACTCAGGCATTTCCAACGGGAAGATGGAAGACAATGAATCGGATTTAACAGAATTAATAGTTACCGCGAGCTGTTAAGACTTTGGGTTGTTACGGTTGACATTGCAATAGGTAAAATATCTCCCCTATCTTACCCCAAAGCTGAACAAGGGTGAGTAGCCAAAAGTATGAGTTCTTTATGAACACACTAAGTAGCGTCACGTTAATAACATATATATTAGCTAAGGATTAATGACACATTGACAACGGGGCGACAGAAGGGCATATCAAGGGGAGGATTCATGATATGCACGCATGACCGATATAGTTTTCACTTGTAATTAACCGATGTGTATAAGCGACGAAATTGGCACCCTTATTATTTTCGGTTCCACCAGGTCAAGTTTGTGATTACGTCACGCATTTTTATATCTGAGCGAGGGGCCCATCCTGCGGACAGGCTCATCCCCTCAAACCCCAGAGGCAAGAGACAGTCCTCTGACATGGGAGTCCAAATACCAAAGTATTTTCCCACTTTGGTTTACTTTAATATCGTTCTTGATTTTTCGTTCATTTTTAGGCTCATGATAAGCAGGCAGAAATGGTGCACAGTTTTTTTAAATTTATATCGATGCATCATCGGGAATTTAAGGTCATAAGTCTCAATGTAAACGGACTGGGGAGTGCCATCAAGAGAAGTAAGGTAATAGCAAAGATGAAACGGGAGAGAGTTGACATACTATTCTTCGCACTTATCCACACCTGAACACGAGAAACTCAAGAAAACGGGATTCTTACAAAATGGGTAGAAGGGTGTGGCGAAATCCTGCACTTAAGTGCGCTGCCACTTTAAGAGCGCATGAGCAGTAGGAAGGAGGAGATAAAAGAGCTCGTTAAGCTCTATTGGAGAGGAGCTATTGATTGGCACGACAGTTTTTGTTGTGTGCTATGTTGCAGAGGTTTTTTTGTTTGTCTTCAGCGTATGTGGTTGTACAGTGTTTGGATCAATCCTCAGTGTGATCGCTCGACGACGTGGTTGTTCTCATTTGGGACCACGATGGTTATGGATCAAATGGATTAGTAGCAACATTTGTTGCGAAGCGTTCAACTACAACCCAACATACCATCGGACAGTCAGACCGGATACCTGCAACCTCAAGACCACAGCTAAGCCCTCTCTTGTTCCCTTTCTCTCTTTCTCTTCACGCTATGTTCCAGTGCTTTACACTGCAACCGACTCTATTTCCTAAGTACATTGAAGTTTCATTGGAGCTGGACTAGTGTGTATATGAACACCACACATTCATACCCTCTGCACTCCTTCCCAGGAAGAAAATACTAACTATTGCAAATCATCTGTGTGATGACTGGGTTCATTTGTTATTGTATGAAGTTGCTGTTTATTTGCTCTGCCATTATTGTTATATGAGGTATGTTTGGTGGGGTTACCAAGAATTGTGGAAGGACTGTGATGTGATGTGTGATCTATAGGCTGTGTATTCTTTTTCTCTCCGCTGGCTATCTGGTCAACAGGCTACACTCTAGGCAGTCTCTTCTGTTGATGTGTGTGGGTCTGGTAGTGGTACTCGCTGTTCTACTATTCTTTTCTTTCGGCAGGGTTAATACCTGCCTGGCGCCCGAACAAAATCTTCTTTACCTTTCTCTAATTAATACCGCTACAAGGGGAGTTGCAATCTTGATCCCAAATTCAGTTAATTTTGAGTTTATGTCAGAAATAAAAGACAAGGATTTATACTTGTTAAATGTAAACTGGATAACAAGGAAGTTACATTATTTAATGTATACGCACCCCCAGGGAGTGACATGGTCTTCTACAGGAAGGTGTTTGATTTAATTGCCACAGAAACCACTGGCACTCTTATCTGTGGAGGGGATTTTAACACAATTCTAAACTCAAAATTGGACAGCACAAATCAAAATAGGAAAATGAGTCTAGTTGCTAAAAAGATCAATAGGATACTGCAGGATCTAGGACTGCTCGATGTATGGCGTGACACCCACAAGGCCGATAAGGAATATACTTTTTACTCAGCCCGCCACACTGAATACTCCAGGTTAGACTATTTTTTTATGTACAGTGCAGATAGACACAGGCTTAAGGATTGTAGGATCGGGCAGAGCGACTTATCAGATCATAATGGAGTTTACCTTACTCTACACTTTGATAGCAAACCAATAAATACTATATGGAGACTTAATACACGCATGCTGAATGATCCAGCATTCAAAGATTCAAAAAAGACAGAATTGAACATCTATCTGGAGAATAACGATAACGGGGAAGTATCTCCTGCTACATTGTGGGATGCAGCTAAGGCGGTTATTAGAGGAAAGATCATAGCCACATCATCTCTCAAGAAAAAGATTAAAGCACAGAAACTGCTGAAATTACAGGAAACCCTAAGAAACTTAGAACGATCTCATAGTCAATACAAAGACCCTCTTATATTACGAGAGATTCAAAAGGTAAAACAGGAAGTTGACCAGATTTATAGGGAAAAAGTAGAGAAAAGGCTTAGGTTCCTGAAACAACGATATTATGAAGCTCAAAGGCAACCAAATTACTAGCATGGAGACTCAGGAAACAACAAGCACAGAAAACCATTTTCAAAATAAAATACCCCAAAACAAAGAAGATCACATGCAAATTAGATGAAATACAGAATGCATTTGAATCATATTACACAAATCTGTACAAGCAACCAGAGAAGGCAGATGCACAGACAATAGAGCATTTTTTGAACTCACTTGATCTCCCCTCAATTGGGACAGAGCAAAATGATAGACTAACTTCAGAAATATCCACAGAAGAAATTAATAAAGCAATATCTCAACTAAAAGTAAACAAGTCTCCAGGCCCTGATGGCTTCCCTTCAGAACGGTTCAAGACCTTCAGAGAACTACTAACACCTCTACTTAAGGCCCTGATGGCTTCCCTTCAGACGGTCAAGCCTTCAGAGAACAACTAACACTCTACTTAAGGTCCTGATGGCTTCCCTTCAGAATGGTTCAAGACCTTCAGAGAACAACTAACACCTCTACTTAAGGCCCTGTTGGCTTCCCTTCAGAATGGTTCAAGACCTTCAGAGACTACTAACACTCTACTTAAGGCCCTGATGGCTTCCTTCAGAAATGGTTCAAAATCTTCAGAGAACTACTAACACCTCTACTTAGGTCCTGATGGCTTCCCTTCAGAATGGTTCAAGACCTTCAGAGAACTACTAACACCTCTACTTAAGGCCCTGATGGCTTCCCTTCAGAACGGTTCAAGACCTTCAGAGAACAACTAACACCTCTACTTAAGGTCCTGATGGCTTCCCTTCAGAATGGTTCATGACCTTCAGAGAACAACTAACACCTCTACTTAAGGCCCTGATGGCTTCCCTTCAGAATGGTTCAAGACCTTCAGAGAACAACTAAACACTCTACTTAAGGTCCTGATGGCTTCCCTTCAGAATGGTTCAAGACCTTCAGAGAACTACTAACACCTCTACTTAAGGCCCGTTTTAACTGGACTCTACGGGAGGAGGGTCTCCCACCGTCATAGAGAGAGGCCATCATATGTGTAATCCCAAAAGAGGGTAAAGATAAGAAGGAATGCAGTTCATATAGACCTATCGCAATTCTTAACACAGATTATAAACTATATGCATCAATAATAGCCAAAWGAATGGAGAACATAATCCCAGAATTGATTGACGGAGATCAAACTGGTTTCATACAAAATAGGCAGACACAGGACAATATAAGGAGAACACTACATGTCATGGACCACATTACTCAGAATAAGACAAGTGCAATATTAATCAGTCTAGATGCAGAAAAAACATTTGATTCAGTGGGATGGGATTACCTATTTCAAGTTATGGAAAGATTTGGTTTCAAGCAAAAGAGGTGATACAGTGCATCAAAACACTGTATTCATGTCCGACCGCTAGAATAAAGATTCATGGACATTTGTAACAAACAATACGTTTAGAACGAGTGGCAAGACAAGGCGGTAATCTTTCACCCACGCTCTTCTCCTTGTACCTCGAACCATTAGCACAGGCAATAAGACGGGACCCGACCTTAGAGGGAATAACAATAAGAGGCAGTGAACATAAGATATGCATGTATGCTGATGACGTTCTCTTATTCCTTAAAGACCCAGGCTCAAGTCTACCTAGATTGATGGATGTTTAACAAACATTTGGAACATATTCAGGGTATGTGCTTAACGTACACAAGACCCAAGCCCTAGTATATAATTATACCCCACAGGAAGAGCTGAAGATCAGGTATAACTTCCACTGGACCTCTTCATCCATTAAATATCTTGGAGTATATCTACCAAAAGATACACCCAAACTTTATTGCATGAATTACAATCACATCAACAAGAAAATATATCATGACCTAGAGAGGTGGAATTCACTTCCCTTAGATTTTAGTCGTAGAATTGAAACAATCAAAATGAACATCCTGCCGAGGTTCCTGTATTTGTTCCAATCACTACCCATAGAAATCCCACCTAAACAGTTTAGGGATAAACGGATATCAAGGTTTATCTGGAACAGTAAGAGACCAAGAACTAGATATACAACATGACAATTACCAAACAACTGTGGGGGTATGGCCTTACCAAACCTAAAAGATTATTATGTGTCAGCCCAATTGAGACCTCTGGTGTGTTGGTGAAATTCAGAATATGAATCCAAATGGAAAGACATCGAGACTACTTTGACAGAGATACCCATACAGTCAGTTTTGGGAAATAAGGACATGGTAATAGAAATATACAATAGACAAAATCAGTGGATTAATTTCTCTCTGAAGACATGGTTTAGGGTAGTTAAGCAAAATCATTTAGACAGAGAGATCAAACTGCTGAGTTGGCCCGCATACGACCCCAGCTTCATCCCTGCAACTCAGGACAGCAGATTGAAACAATGGACGCAGAAAGGCATCGCATCATTCAGTACAATTATAAGGAATGGGGACCAAGATAACTTCCAGGACCTAAGTAAAGAACATAGCTTGGATAAACAAGATTTTTACAGATACCTACAAGTTCGACACTATTTCTTAAGGGAGATAAAAGTGACTGACCCTCGAGCACCTCCAAAATTAATCTAAGTATTCACTAACGCATACAACTTGGGGAGCAACAAAAAAACTATTTCAAATCTGTACTTGGGTATTCAATCCTCAAAGAAACATTCTACAAACTATATTAAAAAGAAATGGGAGGAGGAACTTAATGTTGAAATAACTGATGAAACATGGTTGAACATATTTGAGCAGTGGTGGGCCTGCAAGGCCTTCTCTGCTGGCCTAAACATCATCAGAATATATATATTTTTTTTAAATATATTTTCCCACAAATATGTATTAAATTATTCCCCAGAGTAAGAGTTATACTCTTCATTTCATAGCTTTCCTCTTGGTTGCACTGCTTCCAGCCCCAGGTTGAGATTTGGAGGGCTGGTCTTTATGTTAGATCTTTTATCCAATCATATTCAGCCATCATGTGTTGCCAGGGGTCTAAAATCTGCCCTCAGGCCTTCAGAATCAACAGTGCGGGCGCTTGTAGCTTATAGTGAATGGAAATTAAAATTTTGTGTCAACCAATCAGCTTTAGAGTTGGCTATTGTACGCCTGCTGGCTGGCTCCAGTGTTACACAGGCACTACGCCTGCTAGCTCAGTGCGTGCACGTCTTTTGATTGGATTACCAATATTGAGAGGCAGGTCCTATGGGCAGGTCTATGCAGATCTAGGAAACTGAATTTGATAAACGAATTAATTCGCGTTCTACTAAGCTGTTTTTTCAACCCACAATGGCGGAAGGAGGAGAAGATATCGATTTGGTCGAGGATATAATTATAACGCCATTCTCAAGACGAACTTTTCAAGAAAAGTTAGACATTGTAAGGAGAGGTCGCCCGACGCCACAAAGCCTGTCACAGGCGGGAAAGGGGTTTGTTCGCTCGCCACTTTCAAAGTTTCAACTACGAGCGCTGTCAATGGCTCACAGGCTCCGAGAAGCACTGCAAACTGTACTGCTGGGAATGCCTATTATTTGCAAGTGATCGATTTGGTGTTTGGAGCCACACTGGCTTTGCAAACTTGAGTTGTCTGTTAAACACTGTTTACCCAAAAATGTCAATTTGTCAATTTCAAGGTGACGCAACGCCTGGTTATACTGCGTTTCTGTCTAAATGTATAGTGTCTAGAGCCATGGCATCATAATGATGGTAATAAGAGGTGGATTAATTCGGGTGGGACTGTGTAGTACCTCACTGAAGGCCTAGGCCCCAGGCCCACGGCACGCCACTGTATTTGAGACTCAACAAATCTCCACCAACTCAAGGTCATGGAGAGAATTCTGTTGGAAGAATGTTCTACGTTTCTTCATAACACCTAAACTGAAAACCAAACAGACTGGCTCACTACACCCTTGTTGGAGAGAATGCGGTCTATTGAAGGCGGACCACTCTCATATCTTTTGGACTTGCCCCGCAATCGAAACTTACTGGGGAGAAATAAGATCTAACATTGGAAAAAATAATGGGATTTGACATAGAATAAACATTCATTTCTTTGTACATGGGTGAAATACCTGATAACTTACACAATAGAGAAAAGTACCTCTTGAAGGTCCTACTGGCAGCCAGTAAAAAGGCTGTCACTGGGAAATGGCTACAAAAAGACCCTACCCACAGTGACACAATGGATAGACATTGTAGAAGAAATACACCACATGGAGCGTATGACCTTTGCTTTAAGAACTCAACAGGAGAGAGTTCAAGAATACTGGGAAAAATGGGTTTCGTACTTGGAAAAGGTCTAATTCAAAGATGTCAATGTAACTAATATGATGATATGATGATGAAGGTATGAAGTGCTCTGTAACTGCCAGATATTTTTTGTTGTTCTTTTATTTTACTTTATTTGTATTTTCTTTGTGTTCCTACAATAAAAACAGAGTATAATTATTATTTTTTTAAACACATTTTGCCTAGTGGTGCGCTGTTGGGTTTTGGCCACGAGAGAAAAATGCTACCATTCTCACAATCATCCTAAATCTCATAAGAAATTAGGTGGTGTTTTTTGTCTTACAGTAACATATGCTATTATGTTCGGTTCTGTTATATAGAAAACTATCATTACGTGATTCAGTCTTGATTTAACTTTATTAAACAAGCATAATTCTCAATTCATCACAGAAATTTGCCAAAGTAGCCCGTTCTCTGGGCTATTAATTAATTAAACAAGTAAAGCAGAGACTCTGCGTAAATTAGAGAATCCCACACATGAGCAGAAGCTTTGGATTTAGCTGTTGGGAAAATGGTTCTGGAGAATTTGGATCTGCAGTCACTCTGCATTTTGAAACTTCTCTTAATGCTCTATCAAGGGCACAATCCCTGATTCTGTTTCATTTTTTCCCCAGCTATATGGCAGCCCTGCTTTTTGGTGGCTGGAGAAATGTAATCAGTGGGTATCATCACTCATTGAAATTACCACCAAACAGCTGTACATATTGCAGATTGCACCGTTAAAAAGTGATTTACACTTTTTTTTTTAAACATATCAAATGCACCAGTGATCACTTAGTCTGGTCCCAGATTTTTCTGTGCTTCATGTCAAGTCGTTGTCACTCATTGTCATGCCAAATATGGAGTTGACATGTAGTTGACATGATAGCACAAACAGATCTGTGACGAGGCTAGCTGTCAGTAACTTTGACTGAACATTGAGCCATGGAGGAACATCCTCCAAATCAGGATTCTTCCATTTAGAACCATTCACTCTCCATTCACTGCTATGGTGTGCCTGTCCAAAGTCAACTCTACGTTTGTGTGAACACCCATCCACCAAATCCTAGCAGTGCTCATTTACATTGAGTTATAAAAAGACTGACATTGTTCGGGCCATGCAACGTGACACCGGCGACCGTCGCACCACTTTGTAAAGATGAGCGTGTCAGGTGGGACTTGGGCAGTCAAAACTGGGGATGACGAGACCATGTGGCTATTCTTAGCTCTTTTGTTCAGCGTTGAGAGAAGAGTTGGGGCAGTACTATCACCTCCACTACCACCCTATACCCAGGCCACGGAGTCCAGACTGCCAGCCACCAAAGTAGTTCTCATTTGACGAGATGTGGAAGATCAAACGTAAGTGACGCCACCATTTTGTGGCATGCATGCATGCTCTTTCACATTGTCAAAATGAAAATAACAAAATGATGGCAAATGGCAAGTTGTTTTTCCTTACACACACAGTAGTGTTCAGCATGGCTGAGAGACATTTTCAACCAGTCAATTAATAGAACTTGGTCGAGCTCACACCTTAAACTCCTTTGCGTTATGATTTTGATTAGAGATTAAGAATATAAAATGCCACTGCACTAAATTCCTGATGTAAAACTTCTCTTACAGCCCCCATCACGTACGCTCTGGAAGCAAAGTACAGGCCCCATCTCGAGGTAATACTTTTAGGAACTGTTATGATCCAATCTAATTCACTGCCTAGCAGGGATTGATGTTCTATATTCCTACTGTGCAGGGTAACTAAGGACTAAGCTATGTGGACGAAAGCCATCGCAGCCTTGCAATTCCGAGTGTGTTTTCAAACATCTGGTCGGACAACAAGGCAGCGTCAAGAACAGCGTCATGTTCATTAGGCATCGAATGGAAGACAATGGACTGAAACAGGGAGGGATTACCTGGCCTTGTCCCCCCCAAAAAACGCTCATTAGGTTTCCATTGCAAAATTGTGTTAAAACATTTTCTGTTGTGTGCCCTCTTGAAACCTACCAAGGGTCCAGTTAAACAATGAACTCAATTAGAATTTAGTTCATTAACTAAAAATCCACCAGGAAAATCCCAAGATACTGTATGTTGTCATTATAAAAATAGAGGACTTTATATCTTTGCCATTATAGCGCATCTGTGACAGCATGGGCAGCGCCCGAGGCAACAATCCATAGGAATCCCACCCAGTTGACTACTTTGAATACGTTAAAGTGGCGCTACCCATGCCAAATCAGCCTTTTGGCCACTAGAGGCCTCTATCGTTCTCTATGGTGGAGAGTATATTAAAGGCATCAGCATGCTTCCAGGCCGAAACAGTTCGGAACAGTTTGTGCATATATTATGACCGCATTTTGTGACTAACCGTGCAAGTGTGCCAGCATACTCCCTTAAAAGACCTTCGGTTGAAAATGAGAAACAAGTTGCAATAATACTGTTTGTCCATTTTGAGATACCGTAGCCAGTATACACTTACTCAAAATAGCCCGAATTAATCTACGATAACTCAAGAAATCTGTCATTCATTTCGACATTTTTTGCAGAGGACATCTTAAGCGTGTAATTTTACGTCTAAGATGTTTGGTCCAGTATTTCTCAAGTGAAAAAAATGTGCATGAAAATTAGTCGTCTCTCATTGAATGACAACGACTATTGAAGAATCCCTTCGGTTAACCAATCACAGACGCAGAGTAGACTTCGGCTACCGACTTCGGCTTGCCTTGAGAAAACACTGTGTGCCCGAACAGCCAAAAAACCCAACAAAAAAAGTCCAAAACGAACATAAGAGTCACAAAATGTCGTCATAATATATGCACAAACTGAACTGTGTTGTGCTACAGCTTGAATTCAAAATGGATTAAATAGATTTTTTCTCTCACCCATCTACACACAATACCCCATGACAAATCACTCCCATAGAATTCTATGGTCACTCCCACTAAGGCCAACTTTGAATTGTTGATGGACCAGACTTACTTTGCGCTGTGTGCAATAACCTGGTGATGAGGTGACCTTAGAACTAATATATTTGTATGGTATTGGTCTGCATCTTTATGGGTAGGCCAATACGGGCCATAGTGTACGCATTTCCATTTATGAATTGAAGTTCTCATGCTATTCTTTGTAGTCTACTGGTATGCCCTAGACAAACGGCCTTCAAGGCCAATAACGTTTATACTCTATTCTATTTCTATTGTCCTGTCTGACCACATCCTGTCCGCCCAGACCTTGGTCCCCACAGACCCCATGTCCCTGTTCAACCTGAAGAGAGGTTCCCCCGAAGAGGAGTTCCCTAACCTAAAATACAACTACACGTGTATGGCGAGAATACTGACTCCAAAACTGTATACTCGCCAGTTCAACCGTGCCACCCAGAGCGGGGTCATCTTTGATGATGTCATACGCC